>NC_142928.1:100175400-100320400 GCF_046866305.1 Octopus bimaculoides
GGTTCGAAATTTCTCCAAGACACCTGATGAAGGCTGGAGGGTATATCAGCCGAAACGTTGTTTTAACAACAAACACAAATGTAAATAATGTATATCCCACCATGATTGACCACTGAACTCCACAGTTTTTCTCTCTCCGTTTTTTTCCTCCTATTCCTTTCTGTCAAAGAGCGTAGGCTTGAAACGTAAAAGACTTTTCCCATTTTCCCAGAGCGTTAAACTAATACACCTGCTTGCTGTTCCTACACCTGTCTTCGTTTTACTTTTTTTTTTTTTGTTTTGTAAATTTGAACTATATATAGATATATTTCAATCAGCCTGCTTTTCGTTCTTTCATCATGTTGAACCGTTAATCCCTAAATTTTTTCTCCCTCTCTGGTTCTTTTCATTCTCTCTCCTTTTTCCTCTTAATCCTTTGTCGAAGAGCGTAGGCTCAAAACGTAAAAGACTTTTCCAGTCTTCCCAAGCGTTAAACTAATACACCTGCTTGTTCTTACACCTGTCTTCGTCTTTTGTTTTCAGTAAATCTGTATGATATATATATACGGGGCGGGGGGACAGGGATATTGCTATATATACCACGGGCTTTTTTCACTTTCCATCTACCACACTAAGATTTTGATCGACCCGGAGCTAAAGTAGAAAACACTTGTCCAAGTGACTGAACACAAAACTACATGGTTGGGAAGTGAACTTCTCCACAGCAAGCATACACGTGCCTATAAGTACGTGTGTTGTCTTGTAATTTCTTACAAATGGTGTACTCCAGTTTTTCGATCAACAGACGCCTGTGTCCTTAATATAATTTTCAGACAGAATCAGCGTATGTGTGCGATAAAGGTGTACTTTTTAGAATTACATGTACAATCTATCCGTCTGGCTTCCATACAGTTTCTGTTTTTTCCAATTTCATTCACAAGTCCATGATGCCATGACGTGAGAGCGGAACTGGGACTTCATAGTTTGGAGGGAACTTCTTAACCCTTCACCTATAGTGCAATTACTTTTGCATATTTGCGTTGTGTTACGTAATGTAATTCACCATTCATAATAACTTTATCAATAACATTTACGCACACACGTGTGAATATGTATACATACATACTACACACAAACACGTTAAATAAATCCTGTAAAATAATTCGTGCATGTTGTAATATACTTAGAGTACACCCGCAAGTGTATGCTAATAATATATAATCGAAAATGAAACTATTATGGTTTCGAGAAAAAAAATGCATTTAAGACAGTCTTTAATTATATATCATGTTAAATTCAGAAGTTAAAACCTAACCAGCTTATTTACAGTTAAGCAATAATAATTAAAAAAAGTCTTTTTGATCACGAAAAAGTTTTCAATTACCAATTTTTGTAATTACACATTATAACAAACGGTTGTAAAACTGAAAGTGAGCAAAAATAAAAGCTAACATACCATTTTAGTTCGATCACACATTTGTTCGTATTCGTCGTTTTGGGCCATGAGAGAGGAGAAATACTGCGGTAAAGCAGCAACAGGCTCTTGTTTTGGGTTGTTTTCTAAAAACAACTTCTTTTTTTTCCTTTTTCGTAATTAAATATTTTGTCTCGCTTTTGTTGTGGTTGATAGTTTCGTTATTAAAACATTATTTGACAGATTCAGGGAGTTAGTTATAAACTTTAAGCCTGACTAAAGTTTTAAGAATTTAGAGATGGTAATGGGACATGAGTTGAAGTAGGAAGGCTGGGCGGAAGATTGAGGAAGTAATAGATGGGAAAAAGAATATGTATGTGTGTGTGACTTAAAGGAGTGGCTTTATTTGTAAAATATCAGTCGCTTGTTAGAGACTACTTTCAACAACTACAACTGCTGAAATTACATACTACACGTTCATGCTTTTACATCTTAATATTTTTATAATATAGAAAAATATTGTTTCTTGTCTGAGAGTCACACTTTATGTCGAATTATAAGTGCCTTTCATTTATTGTTCATTATGCGCGGCCGGCATTTTATTATTGCCTCTATTTGTTGATAGTTTTGTTACGGAACTGACCACAAGTGTATGCAGAGTTGGTCAGTTTCTTTTGCACCCTCCAAGTGTATGGCATCGATTTTCGAAGATTTAATATCCAAAACTTGGTAAAATATATAACGACAAGGAAAGTAATTTTGAGGAGGGAACTTCAGGCAGATGCAGTCTTTAACGGAGACATATTGTTACGGAGGCAAACTCTCCTTCTCGATGATCGATCGGATCGAAGTGGTAAAGAGGGTGACCGTCGACAACGATTATCGCGTGCACGTGACCACCATTACTGTCGCTACCGACAACCAAAGCAGCAGTTAAGGATGTAAATGACTGACTATGTACCGACTGAACTATTGCGGGCGGACGATCATCCTCCAACCACTGCAGAAAGAAAACAAACACAAACGTAAAAATGCATTCCATCTAGACCACATCCTTAGCAGTCTCTCATCAGACACCATGAAAACAATACGGAAACCAATCAAAACACGAAGGAGTTATTACTGCTCACCAAAATCTTCAACCGTAAAATCGAAAAGTAGTTGAAATCATCTCAATTTTAATGTCCAACCCAATCAAAAGAGCCTAACTCTCCTATATACACCTTTAAAATCTCTATGATGGACCTGTCTCCAGTTCACAACCGGGATTCAGACCATTACACTACTTAGGAAACCCTACACAAAAGTACAAAATAAACAAACAAGATGAAATGCACACACCGCACCATCCGAATTATCATTCGATTGAGTTCCAGCCGTCTCATTTACACATATCTAGTATATATATCGCGATAAATACATAAGATCAGGTAGTTTCATCGCATGCCAATAACATCATTGTTAAATTCGTTGTCTTACTTTTTGAATAAATACATCACTAAATATTATTTAAAGTTTATTCGCCAACCAAGTACGTCACATTTCATTAACAAGGAAAAAATAATTTAAAGACAATGTTAATATCAAATTTACGTAATATATACATTGAGAAAAAAATCGAAGTTTTAAAAATAGAATTACAAAAAGAAAATACAATAAAAAGTTAAGGTGGACATTGGAATTAGACACTGAGGGAAAATGGCTGTAACTTTTTTATTTTTAATTTTGACGATTTTCGTTTTCGATAATGTGTTCTATATGTCACGGTCATGCGATTCCCCCTAAAAAGAATTTTGGACCCCATCCCTCCCCCACCCCCACACACGGGGGGGGGGTGATTTTTAAAATCCAAATCTTGCATTGGTCCAGATGGACTATATGTAAATAAATATGAAGGAAAAAATGCGCTTTGGCAAACGGGGTTAGGGTTAGGTTTTGAGTTAGGGTAAACCTAACCCTAACCCTAACCAGATTTGGCTGTTATTTCGAGCATGCTTGGTGAGGGGGGGGATTGAAATTTTTCAAACAATTTTTTTTTCAGAATCGGAATCTCCATAGCCTGGGATTCCGTAAAAAAAATAATAAATAAGGGGGGGAAAGGTTCAGATTACATATAGTCCATCTGGACCTGCGGGTTAGAGTTAGGGTTAGGTTTACCCTAACCCTAACTCAAAACCTAACCCAAACCCCGACCCTAACCCTAACCCCGTTTGCCAAAGCGCATTTTTTCCTTCGTATTTATTTACATATAGTCCATCTGGACCAATGCAAGATTTGGATTGTCCGCGTTTAGCTGTTATTTCTAGCATATCAAGTTTCGTGGTGGGAACTCCACATATGATCCTTTTTCTGTTTCAATATAAATGTAAGCCGTTCATTTTCACATCTAAGTTGCGAGAAAGCTATTCGTACGACCTGGACATGTAGAACACAATGTCAAAAATGAAAATCGCCAAAATAAAAATTTAACACCCCCCCCCCCCCCCCCCCCCCCCGGAGGGATGGGGTCCAAAATTGTTTTTAGGGTGAATCGCATGACCGTGACATATAGAACACATTATCGAAAACGAAAATCGTCAAAATTAAAAAATTAAAAAGTTACAGCCATTTTCCCTCAGTGTGTAATTCCAATGTCCACCAAAGTTAAGGTTAATTCTCAATCGCAGAATAATGCTAATAATATAGCCTGAACAGGATAAACTATCCTATTTTGCAGAGAAAATTGTAGGTGGCTAGTCCACAGCTAGCCACCTACAATTTTCTCTGCAAAATAGGGATAGTTTATCCTGTTCAGGCTATATTATTAGCATTATTCTGCGATTGAGAATTTAAAATCACTTCTTTAACTTTCGTTAAGGTTAATGTTTACATCTTGACCAGGAAATGAGAATCGAAAAAAAAAAAAATACTGGAATGGGCGTAAAACAATGTGTAGGAAACGAATATGAAAAATAAATGCGCACAAAGCAACGGGGGGGGGGCGGAAGAGGACTTCGGAAAATTCACAAGGTCCGAGCTTTTCCTTCATAACTTTTAGGAAAATGAGTGTTTTTCAATGAAATTTATAGAAATACTCTTGAAACGGCATACATTACGATTATAAAGAAATTTGCGGGGAAAATCTTTTCTAAGGGGCTGGGGAGAGGACTTCGGAAAATTCACAAGATCCGAGCTTTTCCTTCATAACTTTTAGGAAAATGGGGTTTTTTCAATGAAATTTTATAGAAATACCCTTGAAACAGCATACATTACGATTATAAAGAAATTTGCGGGGAAAATCTTTTCCAAGGGGAGAGGACTTCGGAAAATTCACAAGATCCGAGCTTTTCCTTCATAACTTTTAGGAAAATGAGGGTTTTTTCAATGAAATTTTATAGAAATACCCTTGAAACGGCATACATTACGATTATAAAAATATTTGCGGGGAAAATCTTTTCCAAGGGGGTGGGGAGAGGACTTCGGAAAATTCACAAAATCCGAGTTTTTCCCTCATAACTTTTAGGAAAATGGGTTTTTCTTCAATGAAATTTTATATAAGTACCTTTGAAACAGCATACGACTATGAAGTAATTTGTGGGGAAAATCTTGAGGTGGAAAGAGGACTTTGGGAAAATTCCCAAGATCCGAATTTTTCCTCATTATATTCCGAAATCACATTCAACTGTCTACAGATACCCTAGCGTAGTACTACTACTACACTACGTAGTGTTTATTTCTACCCACTTTCAATAATTTTTATGCTTTTTTTAACCCTTCGTCATTATTCACTTGTTATTACTTTCTCTCTCTCTCTGTCTATCTATCTATCTGTCTATATATATATCTATATATATATACACAAACATACATACATACATTATATACACACACATATATATATATATATATATATATACATATATATACACACACACATATATACACATATATATACACACACATATACACACACACACACATATATATATATACAGTTATGAGGAAAAATTTGGATTTTGTGAATTTTCCGAAGTCCTCTCGCCACCCTTTGGAAAAGATTGGTTAATGTTTACATCTCAAAGATTTCTAAACAATTTGCAAATTATAGCATTGAATTTTTCATCTTTAAATCTATTTTTATTATAGGCAGTGAACTGGAAGAATCGTTACCACACTGGGCTAAATGCTTAGCGGCATTTTGTCCATCTTTACATTCTGAGTTCAAATTCTGCCCAGGCTGACTTTGCCTTTCATCCTTTCGGGGCTGATTAAACAAGTACCCGAAATTGCTGGCCTTGTGCCAAAATTTGAAATCATTATTAATGAAATGCGATGTGTTTATTGTGTGATCGAAAAGCTTAATGATGAATTTACTGTTGATGTATTGGTTTGCAATGAACTTACCTTGTCATTAAATTACCAATTATTCGCGAGGAATTTACCCCAAACTCACAAAATATTCAGCGCGACCTAAAAAAACAACACAAACATCAGTTAGCAAACTATCTCTTTGGTCAAACTATGTAGTACTAAATGCACACAGTTCAATAATTTTCAATTTCCTGAATGGAGGATCAATTCTCTCATACATTCTTCATAACATTTCCTACCTACACTTCCATTAAATATGCACAACTTCAGTCTCCTGATGCAGCTGAGTGAAACACCAGCCTGCCCCCAAAACAACATCCTTAAGTTGCAGCTACAAAAATCCAACCAGTACCCATCTTACCAGGAACATGGAAAGAGCAGCAATTAAAATCATTGATCACCCTCGACGTGAACATGCTGCATGCATAGATGGCCAAAATATTAGAATTCATATGGCATCTTGGGTGAGTGTCCTCTCCTATACACCCAAGCTGACCAAAGCCTTGTGCATGGTGTATGTCTTTGTCTTCACATCACATGATTGTTGTAAACAAGTGTCACTGCTATACAAGCGATGGAGAAAAGGTAAATGTGAGAGATATATACCAAGATGTCCTATAGTTACTCTATATTTTAATTAAAAAATATATACAACAGTCTCTCAAAAGCTTTCAGATCAAAAATTATTGTCAAATTCTAAAAGTTTACAGTGGGCCATTGCATTTTATGATAAACTCTACAAACAAGATTGTATAGTCTGCCAGACCAGTCCTAAATGCTTGGAAAGCAACAAATCAGTTTTCTATGTACTTTACAAAAAATCTGTTGGACAGATCTGGGTATCAGCCAACTCTACTCTGTGGATTGTTATGCCACTTTCCCTCCTACTGGTAGCCCCAATAAAACAGTGTGGTAGACACAATTGAAAGAAATGGAGACAGATCTTTTCTCTGATCGAGTCCTCATTAACTTGTATATCTTGTTGAACAAAAGGTAAGTGTGGTTGAGTGAGCCTACTCTAAATATACAATTGTAGACACAAAGTAACTGCTAGGAGAGGACATTTACCCATGGTCGTCAAGATGACTAAGAATTTGTGGAGTTCCTAGATTGGCTAGGCAGGGCATTTGGTCATTAAAAATCTGCCTGTACAAGTCCTGACTCATGCAAGCATGGAAAATGAGTGTTAAAAACAATGATGATATCATCATTTTACATTCACTTTCCATACTGATATGAATGTAATGACTGAGATGGGTCAGAAGACTATGTTTCACTCAGATGATTTTTACTTTAGCATTAGTTTTTTTGGCAGGACACTCTTCCTAACACTGACCACTTTACTGGGTGCATTTTGTTCTAGCAGAAACAATAGAGAAGTTGCCATACCCTTGCGAGACAGGACAAAACAACCTCATGTTATCTTTGATCCTTTGCTTATCACTTTACAAAGTGTAACAGGTACATTTTATTGTCGCACCAGCACTAATGAGGTTGCCTTGTACCCTACAAGACAAAAGGCTCCTTACTTTATGTATGATGTTTCTGTTCCAGGCAATGTGACAAATAGATTGGGCTGAGCAGAGTGTGATTGCAGAAAATGAACCGGAGTGGGAGGGGAAGAAATGAAAGAAAGCAAGAATATGGTGGAGAGATTTTAGAAGAACAGAGAAATGGGAGAAACTGCTGGGAGTGATGAAGAGAAATAGTAACAACAGAGAGTTGATAATTGTGAAGGATAGTGACAGACAAAGCAAGTTATAGTTGTTAATAATGAGTGACCTGAGAAAAACAGAGTGAGGGTTATCAGTATATGAGGGTGAAGTCAAGAGAATGAAGGATATCAATAGTGGTCAGCAGTACAAAGAGAACAATACCATTGGCAGTTACATGTGTTGGTAGGAGAGAGAGGTGGTTATGTAAGAAACTGGCAATCTTTCTTTGTCTTTCTCTCTGGAATAATGGAAAAGATAATTGAGACAAATGTGGAGAGAGAGAAGAACAATAGTGATAATGATGGCAGTACAAATTTTGTTATGTCAGACTGTTTCTTCCTCCCTAAGTCCCCTAATTAATAGATAGATACAGAGAGAGGTTATTCTCCCCAGAAAGATTAGTGTAACTTTTGAGAAATAACAGCCAAATTTGCAAGTCACAACCTAATGTTTATAAGGAGATGGTGGAAAACAGAAAGCTCAAATGGAGTAGTAATAGTAGCAATCCTTCTTCTCTCTTTCTCTCTCTGGAATTGTGGAACAGAGAATGAGACAAACATGAAGGGAGAGACAAATACAGCTGGAGAAGAGCAATGAGGATAATGGTGCAGTATGATTGTGTGGTATCAGACTCTGTCTTTAATTCTTCTCTGTTTCTCATTGTAAATGTGGAATAGAGAGAGATAGAGAAAGAAAGATACATCTGACGAGAGTAGTAGTGATGATTTTTTTCTCTATAACTTAAACTGGAATGTGTTAGAAAAGGTTATATTTACAGCATTCATTAACATACCAACATTCATAATGACAATATTGGCAGGGCAGCACGCAGACAGATACATTAGTGTTGGATGAAATGCCAGGCTGTTTTCCTTCTGACTCTGTTTTGAGTTAAATCCCATCAGGGTCATCTTTACTTTTCATCCCTCTGGGATTGGTAAAATGAAGTACCAGTCAAATACTAGGGTCAATGGGTTTGATTAACTCCATCTAAAAACTGCTGGCCCTGTGCCTAAATCACAAAGTTTCATTACAATACTGGTCTTTAAATTTCAATATGTATTTAGAGGATTTCTAGAGCCAGTTATCTATCAGTCTACATATATCTATTGATATATGTGGAGGTATAGGTATCTCATTCACATAAGCAGTACATAACCATTCTTAAGTGAATAGCTATGTACTTTTTTTTGTTGTTGGCACTCCGTCGCTTACGACGTGGAAGGTTCCAGTTGATCTGATCAACGGAACAGCCTGCTCGTGAAATTAACGTGCAAGTGGCTGAGCACTCCACAGACACGTGTACCCTTAACGTAGTTCTCGGGGATATTCAGCGTGACAGGGCTGACCCTTTGAATTACAGGCACAACAGAAACAGGAAGTAAGAGTGAGAGAAAGTTGTGGTGAAAGAGTACAGCAGGGTTCGCCACCATCCCCTGCCGGAGCCTCGTGGAGCTTTAAGTGTTTTCACTCAATAAACACTCACAATGCCCGGTCTGGGAATTGAAACCGCAAGTCCACTGCCCTAACCACTGGTCCATTGCGCCTCCTATGTACTTTATATTGAGTTCTATTTCAAAATGAATGCAGCAGGATTTCTCTTCAAAGGATCTAGTGTTTTTCATTACCCAGTAACAAGTACTTATAGTGATTACAGTAGATCCAAATTTAAAAAGACAGCAGTGATATCTGGTGGGAGGTGGTTATTACAACACTTTCTGTCTTGACATGAAGGCAATGTCAAACTCCCATATTGAGACCTCTTAGGAAACCACTCTAAGTAGCCAGCTCATTTGCGTGTGCAGACAAAATTCTATTTCAACTATTTATATTAGTCCATCATGCTTATCTATGACATGTTACTAGAATACAGATACTGGTCTTTTTTCAATACACTGATACTAATAATCTTTGATCCTTTCACTTAAGCTATAATTTGTTTTCCCTGTTTGTGTTATAGTAGTGTCCAAATGCTCCTCATAGCACCTTATACCACATTCCTTGTTTTACAATTCATACGCTTGTTAGATTTAAAATCCTGAAGTTACTATCAGTTTAGAGTGTTTTCTTAAGGGTATGACCTACTAATTCAGTATTCAATAGTTCTGCTTGTTTTCTCAACTACATGAATTCTGTGTTATGTTTTACTATTTGTGTTAGTTTGCTCCTAGATCTAGCATCAGCAAATATTACATCCTGGAACTTGTTGTCATACTGTGAGTCTCTCTTTGAGCATAGTGAGAGTTTTTTCTCTCCACTTTTCCTTTATAATCTATCTCAGAATTTACTATGTAAATGGGACATACTTCATTCACATTGTCGCTGATAATAGTTTCAAACCTTTTCTTGGCTCTTTTTCACATCTTGCATGTGAAAACCCACACTTGCTTTTAGGGATAATGAGAAATGCAATATGTATTTTTCAACCCCACTACTAGGTCTGCTATTAGTATATTTACATTTATGTTCTCCAAATTAGTGACCACAGATTTCAAATAATGTAAATAGAGGAGCTGTTTTTTGTTGTCTGTAGACTCTAGACATATATCAGTATCTAACAGAGCAGTCAATGGTTAATCTGATGGATGAAATATGCAACATGTTGCATGTTATTCATTGCACTCTCATCTAATTCCTGAATATTACCTTGTGGGCTGTTTTAATCATAAGCTTTATGTTATTTCCAAAGTAAAAGTGCATTACCAAAGTTATGAACCTGACTGTCCAGTACTGTCAGTCATCTATCCCACCATAGTATAAAGAGTTCGACTGTCTCCAGTGATACTGACATCAATGGCTGTAGCTTTCTTCTTCATAGCGTTTTATTGAAACACAAGATGTTGCTCTTCAGTATCATTTTACTAACACCAACAAGATGTGCAGTCATACTCCTAATTTGATTATGGTTCACAGGATTTGGGATTAAACAATCCCATCTAATGCTCAATGAGGTACATTCAAGACAATGGTAAGATGTTGAATTTGGATCTGGTTAGGCAAATATGTTTGAAAATCATATTTAAGTACATAACCAATCACAGAAGAAATCCCTGGAAAGGCCACAGATGAATTTGATAATTAATTAATATTAGTTTCAAATTTTGGCACAAAGGCCAGTAATTGTAGGGGCAACAGCTTAGTCAATTACATTGGATTCAGTACTTCATCTTATTTCTCCCAAAAGGATGGAAGGCAAAATTGGCTGGGGTTGAATTTGAACTCACGACATAAAGAGTCAGAAGAAATGCCTTAACTCTTTCAATACCAACCAGGCTGAAACCGCCTCTGGCTCTGTAGTACAAATGTCTTGTTTTCATAAGTTTTGAATTAAAATCTTCCACCAAATCTTAGTCACAGTTTATGTTCCTAACACTAACTTAATGATAGTGAAGTTATTTTACTAAATTCTTTGTTATATTTAAAATTAATTGAAAAAAACACAGAGCATCTCAAAATAAATATGGTAATGAAAGGGTTAAAGCATTCTTCCCATTACACTTACAATCCTGTTAGCTCATTGCCTTCATTAATTAATTAACAGTAAAAAGTAGTCACTAGAGAGTCATTGATAAGGCTACATTTGTGGGTGAAAGACTGTTAGAACAAGTATTCTTGGGGAAAATATTAAACCTGACACAAGTATATTTCCTGTGAGAGAAAATAAATTTATAAATAGCCATGTGTTTATGTTTAAAATATTCATATCTTGTACTTAAACCTTTTTCTCTTTATTTTTGTTAGTAACTTCTTTCTTCTCTGTTTGCATTTTCTTTCACTCCTTGTATCTTTAATTTTTCCTTTCACTTTACCATTTTTTTTAGTTTCTTTTTATTTTCTTCTCATTTTATTCCTCTTTCAGTTATTTCAGTCTTTCCCTTCATCTCATCATTATTTCCTTTTCTTCTATTTTCCATCTTTGCTTTCATCTTTCATCCTATTCCTCTTTTTATTGTTTGTTTTCTTTCATTGTTTCTTCCCATTTGTTTTTTTATTCCCTCATCGTCACCAAGTCATTTAAATGACTAAAATGTTCCTGTAATAGCAACCATACCTAATTTTATTTATTTATTTATTTTACAAAAAGAGCTTTGCTTGAAACATCTGGACACATCTCTTCTTACAGCACACAAACTTTTTTCTTATTGTGAGACTAGTTTGATGTTTATACTTTCATTGAATACTTAAATGATAAAGTGATATCAAATGGTTATACCCAAGTCTCAAAAACTTCATTGCTACACTTCAAGAAACCAAGGCATTTTTTACATTACCACTCTGAGAAAAACATCAGAGAGGTTAGGATTACAGCTTGACTGAATACTGAAGTTAATTTTGCAATCATGAAGTTTTTCTGGGTCTGATCCCATTGCACAGCATCTTGGCCAAGTGTCATATACCAAGCCTCAGGTTGATCCAAATTTTGTAGATGAACTTGGCTAAATGGACACTGTGTGGAAACTCATTAGATATGCTATTTTTAATTCAAAGGCTCAGCTGTATCTTAACTAATTGTGGGTGAGATTTATATTTGGGATACAAGTAGTGTCTTTTTTTTTAATGCATGTTGACTTTCGTTGTTAGAGTTGTTTAATGTTAACAACCTCACATGAAAATCTAACATGCTTGCATTGTAGAAGAAACTCAGGAAAGACTTCCTCCCGTCCCCCCACCTCCACCATTTTCTTGCAAATTATTGTTTTTTTTTTAAATTTTTTTTTTTTTTCCAAAAACCCACATTTTCGGATTCCGGAATACTGCCAAAAATCGGAATTTTGAAATTTTTTGACCCACCCTCCCATCTTCATTTTTCCCTTTTTTACATAAGCCTAACCCTAAAATCCCAACCCTAACTCTAACCCTAAAACCCTGACCCTAACCCTAATTTAAAAATGCCAATTTTTGCCAATTTTTTTGCAGATTCGTATTCTCCGTAGGCAAAAACGGGGGTCTGTGTAGAAAAAAAAAATTAAATAAAAAAAAAGGGGTGTCTTTGTAGGGGGACAAAAGGAAGTCTTGCTGAAACTCACTGTTCATTAATATTGCTATAGATATTTCCATCAATGTCTCAATGTACACAACGGTGCCAGCACACTCGGCGGTCAACCTATTGACTGACTGCATAACAGCGTCCGACATCCAATGTTTTGGACTTAGTGCAGCTGATATACATCAACTTTTGTCCATCATCGTGGACAATACCTACTTCTCTTTCCAGGACCACATATACAAACAGACAACAGGTCTCCCTATGGGATCCAGTCTCTCAGGCCTACTAGCCATCACTTATATGAACCATCTGGAACGTCGAGCACTCAACATCTACCGATCATATGGCTTCTTCACCAGGTACGTAGATGACATCCTCATACTCACATCCTCCCGTGAAGAGGCTGACAGAATATTCATGATGTTCAATAACATGGACATGAACATAAAGTTCACTATAGAACGTCCCAACATCACTGGATCACTATCACTACTTGACTTCAAACTTAATATAACGGAAGAAGGGGAGATCTACACCGAGTTCTACAGGAAAGCAGCCAGTAGAGATATGTTTGTCCAATATAATTCAGCACTTCCACTCGGTGCCCAAATAGGATATGCCAGAAATGAACTTGCACGCATCCAGGGCAAGTGCAGCAGAATGGAGTACAAGGTGACCCACACTACATGCTTCCTAGATATATTGAAAACCAATGGGTACCCTTGATCCATTGTAAATCAGCTTAAGTACCCAAGACGACTAACACGCTGATCACATAGAAAACCCAGCAACACATGCTTCCTTAAAATACCCCATTTTAGTGAGAGGATAACTACAGCCATCTGAAGAGCCATAAGAAGAGAAGGGCTAGACATACAACTAGCCCACTCCAGCCCCTCTCTGAGAGGACAACTCGCAAAGAAATGAACAAGGGACAACAGTAAATGCACACTAACAAACTGTCCCATCCATGGCACAGATTTATGCCATCAGGTAAATGTTGTGTATAGAATACAATGTAACAAATGCAACAAGTTCTATGTGGGTAGCACAACAAGACCATTACACATCCACATCAAAGAATATCTGAACAGGAGAGCCTCCTCTTTCAGAAAACATCTAGACAGATGCCAGAACAACGACAAAAGCATAACAGTCACAATTGAGGCCAATGAAAGAAATTTGGGTAATTTAAGAATTAAGGAAGCTATACTCATACACAGACTAGGGCCCCAAATTAACAACAGGCTGGAGGTTAGCAATCAATATATTATTTAGCTACATCTGGATATGTGTAGGTTCATTTTTGATAATATGCTCATCTATTGTTTATAACAAAAAATGAGAAGAGAAAAAGAAAGGAAGCTGCATGTATAATATATAACTTAGAAGCAGCACTATGGATGTACCAGCATACACGAGATTGAGACATGGCTGACCTCACGCACTTCTCATGAGGAATTCCTGAAGAAGCTTCGTGAGACCACTGCTGTGATGCTTCTGAAAAAAAAAAATAGCCATTTGAAAACCGATTATAGCAGCGATTCTATCTAAGAATATCTGAAGAAGGAATTTTATTCCGAAATATTATCAGACTATGGATGACTAAATTACAACAGGTATATAACCCATTGTTTGTATTATAGTACATTGTTGTACCATTCAAAACTTTTTATTCTTTACAAATGCTAATAGTATTATCAAATGTTCTATATGAACATTTGACCTACTTAAAAAAGCAGTTAAATCTCTCCCATATTGCACACTACCATCTATAAAACAAATACATGTTAAATAATGTAGAGCAAGATATAATGCTATATCTGAATGAAAGACAGGATGGTCATGTCTAGAATGCCTTTGACCATTGATTGACTTGAAGAGGGCTGACTTGGGACTAAACATTATTCATGACTGATTGGTTTCTGATTAAATACATTTAGTTAATTACACTAAATTAAAGTATATTCTTAATATAGCGATGACTGCATTTTTTTTCTTATCTTCTCAAGTCTTGCCAACTCACAAGGGATGGTTTCCCAGTTTCATGGTGTATATATTCTGCATTTGGATGGGACATCAATCCATTGCAAGATTACTCATTTTTGCCAGCTGAGTGGACTGGAGCTATGGGATATGAAGTGTTTTGCTCAAGAACACAACACGTTACCTGGTCCAGGAATTGAAACCACAATCTTACAATCATGAATCCAATACCCTAACCACTAAGCCACATCCCAATGACTGACCCTTCTCTGCAGGGCCAGTTGATACTTCAGCTTGCAGCAATTATTGGTATTTTGCAAAACACAGGTGAGGTTCACAATGAAATATTCCTCCCACAAACACATGTAAGTTTGTTTTCATGGGAAGAATTCAGTTTTCCTTGCACATACTGTTAAAAATTTCTAAACCGCAATACACTATAGATTAACTGATCACAATTATCTCCCAAGGCATTGAATTCCTCTTTTATAGTCATTGAATTAACCTAATAGTGCTCTATTTTAAAACTAGAAATCTAGTGAGGCTAATTATCACACTTAACTCTTTTACTGTGGAAATGAAATCTAATCATTCTAAATTTCATTACTCTTAACTGTGGAAGGCAGTTTTATATACCAATCTATCTTATGATGAGTAACATCACATTTGAAACTATTTTTTGTCGGGATATGTCAAGTTTATTTAGGTAATGACTTGCAGAGAATACAAATTCTTTTTTTTTTTTTTTTGGTAGATATCTAACATCATTACGGGAATAACCATGAAATTTATTGCGAACATGTACTTGCATAGCAAGTGACCTGATCTGAGATCGTGTGCTGGAATTAAAACAATTGCAGCGTGGAAGGTGTTTATAAGCCATTTAAAATAACACACAAAAACTGTTAGATTCACTTCAACATTTAAATTTAATTTGTCAAAATATTTTCGTCGCTTTGAGACCGCGACCTGTTCACTGACAAAATTCTATGCTAATTTCACAGTTAGAGGGTTAACTACTAATAAATGAAAGCTCACAAATTTAGTCATAACATCTTTCATGTTACTTTATGAGAAAATTAAGTTCTTAAATGGGTGAAAAAGTACCATATCATTAGAAGATATCCATGACAAAGAGAGAGAGAGAAAACCAAAAAGACATGGTAAAAAACAGTCCAATCAGATCTCAGGAGACTGGGTCAACACAAATTTACACAGAGTCAAAATAAGTGATGTTTATGCTTAACAGAAAGCCCATGCAATCCAATTCAACATGAATCACTCCACTCCTTACCAGCAGATAATAAAACATTGATGAGACTTATAATGATGATAATCTGTCCCACTTATGAAAGTAAGGAAGTTGACTGTTAATAATTAATGAGTGTGCAATTGTTTTTACATGTCTTGCATACAATACAATTGACTGTGCAGTAATTTAACAGAATATTTCGATTGCTTTGTAGCCTGTAAATTATTCAGGTTATCTTAAAATATTTTTACTCTTGCTTAAATCATGATTTCCAATTTTACATTTATCATTTCTCCTTTTATTGTCTTCATTATTATTAATATCAACATCGAGAAAAGAAAGTTTCTATGTGGACAGAAGACTTGCTAAAAATAGCAGTCACATTTCACTCAATCCTATTCTATTTGTCTTTTAAAAAAAGAGGATGCATTAGACAGTATACTCCTAGACTGACTATGCCTGAGAAAAAAGAAATATGAGATGGTCAGGGCTGGAATGCTTTTTATCATAGGTTTGCTGAGTTAAGTCTGACTGGAGACAAAAAACAACTTCACTATCACCACCACCATCATCCGCAGCAGCAACACTAACTGAAAGAAGTGATTTGAAATTCTATCCCAATTTGTAAGATATAAGAGGCTGTCCTAAACAAGGCATAGATTTGTTAAAAGATTATAGTGATAAATCATTCCAATCTGGTGTTAGCAATAACACAGTTCTGTTCTCTACAGCAATAGTTTATTTCAATGACCACTTGAAACACATACATATATCTAAGTATGTATGTGTATATTGATGTTGAGTGTGAATATTTACATATGTATAAACACATAGATAGTAAGAATATATTTATATATTCACACATGTACACATACTCTTTCTTAATTTCTAAGCTAGCTGTTTATGACATGAAATATGTTTGTGTTTTCTGTGTCTATTCTTTGCCTTTTCTGCTCATTTTGTCTTTCTTATCCATACAAAATAAACAAATGAGTAATTAAGTAGATAAAAAAAACAGTCTGTATATTGATGTTTGTTAAAGTATTGGATGCCTTGCAGTATACATTCTGACTGTTTTTGCTCTGATATCAACTTTGCTTTCATTTTTTTTTGTTGAGATTGATTGATAAAGTATCATTCCAATGTTGGAATTGATTCTTCTTCTGTCTCTTTCTCTCTGGCTTGTGCCTGTAATTCAAAAGTTAACCAAAATCAAATTGTAACACATTAATTTCATGAGTAAGAATTCAGTTGAATGACCTGCTGTATATGTTCAATATAGGCACCAATGGAAAATTCACCCAGTCGTGATTTTGTGTATATGCATTAGGAAGGGCATCCAACAATAAAAACCATGCCAAAGCAGACATTGGAATTCAATGCAGTCTTCTGATTGTCGAACTGTCCATTCCATGCCAGCATGGAAGACGGACAGTAAAAGATGATGTATATTTTTAGTGTGAGTTATCATTGCTGGTGATCATAAACTTAGACAGGGCAACATCAAGACAAGTATGGAGACTATTTTAATGGTACAAAGGAAAGGGGATAAACACTCTTGAAATTTTGAGATGCAAATAATTTAAACTATTTACAATGTAAATATCACTAATCACACCTAACACTCAGCTGAGTATGAGAATCATATTGATTTAGTACTTCAGTAAATAAATAAGACAGTTGATGGGCTGCATGGTGACCTTAACAGTGTAGGTGGCATGAAAAATGCACCCATTCCACGTTGTAAAGTGGTTGGCATTAGGAGGGGTATTTGGCCATAAAAACCATGCCAAAGCAGACATTGAAGCTCGATGCAGTCCTTGAACACACTGGTTCCTGTCACACTGTCCAGCTGATGCCAACAAGGATGTTAAATGATGATGATGATGGTTGTGATCACTAAATTCCTCTAGTAATGTATACCTTAGCATTAATTAGTTATTAATGACGAAGTTAAAAGACAAGACGGATTTTGGCAAAAGATAAGTAAATGGATGGTTGGGAAATTAAAAGATCTCTATATTAAGGGAAATTTTCAAATAGTAATAACTTGCTTTGCTTCATGTTCTTGCTTGATGAGGTTGGGGGTCATCCTAGGTTAGTGGTCCCAAAGACAGCATGATGCATAAAGCTGATCAGGTCTACCAGTGCTCCCTATCACTGGTGATTTGGTGCCAGTTCTTCTGCATCCTCCAAGGTGATGTTGAACCTCTGGAGATCTTCTCCAATGTGGTGTGGAGCCTGCCATAAGGCCTTTTATAGCCCACAACTGCTGTATTAAATAAGAGTAAAGCCCTGGTAGGATGATCAAGTGGGAGATGGAGGACATGTCTGTACCAGCACATGCAACAAATAGCATGCACACGTACAGTTATTTGCTGGAAAGTACCAAGTGCATCCATTATGCAAAGAAAAAGATAGAGAAATGATATCACAGAAAGTTTACCATGAGCCACTGACAAGATCTGTGGAAAGAATGATATTAGGGAGCTAAATAAGATACATAATGACAGATATATCTTGTTGGGAACAAAACTGATAGCAGAACATTTACTAATGCTATATACCAGGAACATAGAAAGTGTGAAGAATTCATGCCTTTTATAATGCATTGTATCTGTATGAATCAAGCTAGCATTGAGAAGTGTACCTAAATCAACACTGGTACACTTGGACCCCAAGGTTAAGAACAAGTCATGAAAAAGCTACAGAGAGAAGTTGGTGAATGAGGAATATAAGTGAGATAGTGTGAGCCTATCCCAAGTCTTTTGAAGATTCACTTTGATATTTAATTTTCAAAGTTTGAGGAAATAAATACCAGTAACATACAATTAATAGTTTACACAAAATTGATTTAAAACAACCTTTTGTGTTTGGTAAGTTTTAATGGATTGGTACAAGGCATTTAATGTTTCTTTTAAATCTCAGATGTTTCTTTTCTTATGTTGTTTGCATAGTATTTTTATTCTTGAATTCAAAAAATGCATTGAAACTTAAGATAAATTATCAGAATACAATACTGAACTGACACTGTCTGGGTCATGAGTTCAACACTCTGTAGGTGATTCATTGTCTGAGTAGGTCATTTAATTTTACTAAGCTTCTTGCAGTTGAAAGTACAAGGCTTTTCTGAAAAGATTTTTCAAGTACAGGGTTTTTAATGAGGAAATCATTTGGAGATAAAGTCTCAAAGTAATCTTCAGTCTCACAAGACTTTGTTTCATGTGTCTGAAGGACAGGTTTTCATGTATTTTAATGCTACAGAATCACCATAACAATCTTGTATTCTCAGGCAATAAATTACTTCAAGGGAGATAAGCTTTCCTAACACAACACTGAACATCGATATAGTTATTTTCTCATACTTACAATCTGTTGAATGAGATTAGGAAATTCTGTTATTCGCTGTATAAATGTTTACATTTAAAAAAATAAAACAAGGAAAAAACCCCCAATAAAACCACTCATTTGAAACAAAAAATTTTAAAACAAAATGTTTTATGACTTTTTTTTTATTATTATTAAAATGGCTATTAGATCAAATAATTTAACAGCGTAGATGTATATCATTATGCCCTCTTTAAATACTAAATGTAGAAATCATAAAATAATATCACATTTAAACATTTAATTATGAACATGTAATTGGTTAACATTTAACACCACAAACTGTTTCAGGTGAGTAACACTGATCAGAGGTAAGTTCCAGAGGAGTTAATATTTATTGTAGCCATTTAATAACATTTCTGTCACTAATATATCACTGAACATGAAAAGCAGCATTTCTCATTTCTTCTCTCATGAATGTTTGCTCATTTTATCCTTATGAGTTTGATCAAAGTAAATAGCATGAAGGGGAATGGGGTTGACTAACTTGCTTATAAAACACTCATTGTTGTTGTGTATCATATGCTTTTTGCAGTGTGTTGACACTACAATGAAAGTCTTCCTGATTAAGCATGAGTTCTACCATCGGATGAAGCCATAACATTATTTTATTCTGACTTTCTTATAGCGTTTTCTTGGTAGAAATATTGGGGTGGCTTGCCATTACTCTCTGCAACTAGATGACCATCAGCCAACAAAGAGCACCTCTATTCTTCAACAGGTGTTGTCTTTAGCTCGGCTGGGTGTCTAGACACCCTCCTCACAAGAGTAGCAAGATACTTAAGTGGGGGAGCTGGTTTAGTCACTGACTACTTAATCATGGAACAAGTAGTTCTGGTTTACATGGTACCAGTAGCAGCTTTTATCAGCCTGTGATGAGATCTCTGACCTGATTTTATTATAAAATATTACAGTAGCACAACATTATACTTTGGAAACTCAAGATGTTTTTGTCATCAATAATATCAAACAAGCCAAGAAAGCACCCAAATGATCACCAAATTACTATAATTAGAAGCTAAATCTCTCTCAAATCACAAGCCTAAACACACTGCCCAAAAATATTTTTTTTTAAATGGCTTTGACTTGAATATACATTTGATTAGAGGTTTGCTAGCCTGGAACTAAGCAATAATATCAACATGAACACTTTGACATAGTTTTCAGAAATGCAAGCTAAAACTCAGGTACATAAAGGACAACTTTGTTGTCATCAGAAAGATGTCAAGTTTTCAATGGAACAAATGAGCTCCATGCATGAATCATCTATACAGCTTACTATGGAGAGGAAAATAATAACCAACTAACATTCTTTGATACACAGGTATAATACACAGGAGTAAATGTTAAAGCAACTATGCATTAAAAGCCAGCATCCACTAAATTTTACAATGAATTTCACCATAGCTACCATATTAAAAACGGTATTATTATTACATGTCTACATCATATAAACATTTCTCTAATCTAAAAGAGATGTTTATAAACAAGAAGTACATCATCTGAAAAGGAGATTCTTGAAAAATAGAGACCAACCATATTTTCTTACACTTATGCCCACTCATAAGTAATTCTAAAGCTATAATTTATTGTAAGCTTATATTATTGAAAAAATCTAACCAAAAAGTGACAAAATAATCCTATGGTCAACACAATACCAGGATAGTGTTCAATAGTAGCACTATACCATTTAATTAAGTCACTGGGAGATGGAAGTATTGGAACATCCCATACACATTTAGTAGATTTACAAAAGGAAATAGGATGACCCCTAAAAATACAATGAGAGAACACTGAAAATTTCTAATTAATGTCAAAACAATATGGTCAAGAATGGTAGAATATGTATGTTTTGAAAAATGTAAATTATATGCTATAGTAGATAATTTTTTTGTTTTATAACCAAAGAACCATAATACAATTACCCATCATTAATTTCACCCTGTAGTGGTGATTCGGAACCTAACCACTAGGTTACTGGTCAGACATGACTGAACCACAATAGTTTCACATGATCAATTAAGCAGCCAGTCAATCAGCATGATTTAATCTTTTAGAATATTCTTCTTGTACCCTATGAAAAGCTGTTGTCGTGTTAAGCTTGTTGCAGTATGTTGAGGCAGCTGAGCAATATGTGTCTCAATTCTTGCCACACAAAACAACCCCACCAGACAGCCCAGTTAGTCGACCCAAGACAGATGGCCTAGATACATGAACATGAACATCCGTCACCACAAAGAGGGCACAAATGTTTTCAGATATGTTGGGCAAACTGCATGTTGCCTTACCAATAACTTGTAAATTCAGAGAGCAGTATTTCTCTCACAGTCTATACTCATTGATGTTGTTAACTGTAAAAGGCCAATGTAGTTTGTCTTTATGTATGACAATAAATTGTTCTGTGAAATGTTTGCAGGTGTTGTTCATTTCTTATGTAGGGGCTAAACTTAGAGGGGACAAACAAGAACAGACAAAGGGATTAAGTCGATTACATCGACCCCAGTGCGTGACTGGTACTTATTTAATCGACCCCGAAAGGATGAAAGGCTAAGTCGACCTCGGCGGAATTTGAACTCAGAACTTAAAGACAGACGAAATACCGCTAAGCATTTCGCCTGGCGTGCTAACGTTTCTGCCAACTTGAGACCTCCCTTTAGTGAAAAACAAATTAAAATAAACGAACATGAAATAAATTGTACATGTGTAAGTGACCTAGATGATAAAAATGCGATTAAACTTAGTGCAGAAATAAGGTTCCAGTCAAACGGCAGAGTACAAATTGATTGAAATGTAGTTTTGGTGCAAATATTGAAACATTTTTCATCCCTAAACATAAAGTTAATAGTCTGAAAAAGTATTAACTTATTGAACATTCAACAGTCTGAAAAAATAAACCCAGTTACTACCAGTATCAAGTTGAAAAAATACTACATTATTCAAGATCATTTTCTAGATTAAGAATATTACAGATTCAAGATCTGAAACAAAATTTTCATCATGTAAATTATGTTGGTTTATGCCTCTGTGCATTCTAAAATAGGCTTCATTTAAAAAGTTACAAGGAAAGAAAGCCTCAGAGTTAGGGTTCAGTGTTAAGTTGGTGAAATTTAATTCTGGTGAATGTTTTAAATCAATACTTTGCCATTTTTAAAACGGTTTGTAAACATAGCAAACCGTGCTCTTATCTTTTGTCTTTTTTTAAAGTTTAATTACAATTTAGTGATCTCTTATTCCCACTGGTACTTTTTTCATTGTAATTCTTTAAATAAAACTTATTTTCGCATGCATATCGGAATTAGCTAACCTATTTCCTGTTTCAGAGCTTAAACTCTGGAATATCAATTAAGAAGATGAAGCTCAAACAGTAAAGTTAATAGCGATTGTATGAATTGAAAGCAACGATGTTACACGGATCTAAAACTAAAGGTACGTAACTTTTGTCTTTGGTTATCGCCCTTGTTTGAAATTTCTTGCCAGTCTCTTAGAACATTGACTTTGAGAATTAACTACACAGTTTTTTCAAAATTTTTTTTTTATTGATCTTTTATTTTTGTACCATTTAATATGCTGAGATAAGAACTCTAAAAATGTAAACTTCAGTTTTCATTTGATCCTCCTTGGCATCTTCAAGTTCATAGTGTCCAAATTATTTATTAATTCTGCACGACTATTGAAAGTTTACAAGGTTTAATTTAGTAAATCTCACAAAAGAATACCATAGCTTGCTTTTGTTTGAAACTACCTCACTACTTGTTGACATCTCTCAAGCTATGCATGAAATATTGTACATAGTCTCTTATTCCACAGAATAGATGACTATGTACAATGTGTGCTTTGACAGAAGCTTTTCAAACTTTGTATTGTAACAGTTTGAAACTACTCAAATTTTAGTTATGTCCTACTTTCTTCTGTTTCAAAGGCCCCAATGGACAATGAGAAATACACTTTTTGTGTGTCATGGTTTTAACAAATTTACAATTAAATTAAAATTAAAACTTAAATTCCATGGAATTGTTGTTTCTAGGTTTTAAGCATCATGTAATCATGACTTTATATATCATAGAATTCTGTGTCAATAAATTACCTACATTTTAAAATAGTTTACTCCTATTATTGATACCAAAAATTCATAGGAATATTTGAAACTGAAGAAATAATTGAGATCAACCAAACTGATTCTATCATGCAAACATTGCCATCATCATTTAATGTCCATTTTCCATGCTTGCATGGGTTAGACAGGAGCTGACCAGCTGGAAAGCTGCCTGGGTTCCATGTCTGTTTTGGCATGGTTTTTAATGGCTGGATGCCCTTCTTAATGTTAACCACTTTATAGTGTGTACTGGATGCTTTTCGGTGGTTCTAGCATGGATGCTTTTTACATGGTACCGACACCCATGAGCCCATAAGATTAAGAACACTCAGCTGAAGAAGGATGCAGGAGACATTTATATTATTGATTTTACATTGCCATGGGGTCACAAATTTATTGAAAAGGGATATAATTACCTGAGTATGATGTTCATGGAACAATGTATGGGATTGATTAGCTTCTACAAACAGTCTTAAAATCAGTTGCCTGAAATGACTGATAAGTTAGTCATGGGTCATGAGTTCATATCCTACTGTTAGTGCTTTACAATGTGTCTGAATAAGACATTTAATTCCTTTTTATCTCCTACTTATCAAGCTGAGGTCAAAGACTTTTCCATTCTTCCCAAGCATCAAATCTGGAGAAAACTGTCTGCAATAATTGACATCATAGTTAATGTTGTATAAATCAGAATTAAGAGCCAGTATTTGTGAGAGGGTTAACTATATCAAACCAACTGACCATCTTCAAGTATGGAGACATAAATTTTCTACATACTTTATAAATAAATTACTAGTTGAGTTATGTTTACTAAATACATTTGCTGATGAAGATAATGAACAAAAAATTAAATGAAGCAATAATCCATGTGGCACCTTAATTCTTACTTAATTTACAGAACAAATACATCCTCAACATAAACTTTTTATCTCTACACAGACAAGAGAAAAACAGACTAAGCTGAAGAAGCTAACCTTATTTTCAGCTCAAATTTAGTAACAATAACTTTAGAAAAAAGATCTGAATAAGAAATTTTTTAAAAAGTTTGTGTAAATTTTAAGTAGAAGTATGCTTATATTTTGTCATACTCTGGGTGGCAGAGGTGTTTGTGAACTTAATACTCAGTTTAAGTAAGGTGGCAAACTGGCAGAATATTTAGCACACCGGACAAAATGCTTAGCAGCATTTTGCTCATCTTTATGTTCTGAGCTCAAATTTTGCCAATGTCAATTTTGCCTTTCATCCTTTTGTGATCGATAAAATAAGTACCATTGAGCACTGGGCTAGATGCAACTGACTTACTAACCAGAAACTGCTGGCCTTGTACTAAAATTTGAAATCAATATTCAGTTTAAATCATTGAAATTCATTAAGAAAATTAAAATTTAGGTAGAAAGTGGGTTCCAGTGAAGAAGAAAGATTAAAATTATAGCTAATATCTTGTGGAGGAAACTAAGATAGGAGGATAGGTACATGCCGAGAAGTTTGGATAACTTTTGAGGGTCTCTGGCCTGGCAATGTTACTGAGGAGCCTCACCTGTTCAGGATAAGCTCACCAGACACGGCCAGCCCGGTCCTTCGGCCTGTCCAAGATGTGAGCAGGATAGGGAAACCGTCCTGCACGCTATGATTCAGTGTCCGGAAGTGTTGGAAGTGTGGACTTATGCAGAACACCTGTCGTTGGATTCAAGAAGAGTACAGCTGTCATCTGAGTCAATTTTAGAAATTGAACCGCCAGGTCTCCTCACGAAAGAAGGTAAGAATTGCTTTCTCATAGTAGTAGCAATTATGAAAGAGGTGATATGGAAGCCGAGAATGAAAGGATTGGCAACAGGCAACTTCATCTCTGGTCTCGGGTTGGTGAGGTTCTTCACCATTCACCTGAAAAGGTAAGTGGGGCTGGAGAGAAGATGCCTGTCGGAGAGTATGTTCAAAGACAGATGGATGCATGTAGTACGGATGTTGTGCGTGAAAGACTCCTCATGAACATGTCATAAGTCTTAATGAAAGGTGCCGGTAGTAGAACAGCGCTTGTGGGGTCGGAGCTTAACCTGTTTTTACTACCTCATTGTGTGTTTGTAATTTTGTCTTTTATGTCGTATTTCATTGTAACTGCATTTAGATTTTTGGAAAGACTTCGCCTGTCTCCCCCATTTTCTCCCAAATTTGTCTATTTTTGTAATTTCTTTTGCCAAAAATCCCCATTTTTGGATACAGAGGTTCCAGAAAATTGCCAAAAATTGGCATTGTGAAATCCCCCCCCACCAACTTCTTCAATTTTGACTTTTTTCCCCAACACTAACCCTAAAACCCTAACACCCTAATCCTAAAACCCTAAGTACAGAAATGTTTTGAAATTTTTGTCCGAATCCTGATGTCTGTATTTTTCCGCATATTTAGAAAAAAAAAAAAATTTTACAAAGATTTTTGGAAATTTTTTTTAGAATCATAATCTCCGTATTTTTCCGCATATTTTGAAAAAAAAATTCTGATAAAAGTCAAAAATGAAGGAAATGGGGGTGTGGGGGTGGTAATTTAAAGATGTCGATTTTTGCCAATTTTTTTTGCAGATTCGTATTCCCCGTAGCCGAAAAGTGGGGTCTGTGTCGAAAAAAAAAATTTTGGGGGTGGGAGGGGGGACGTGCGGAAGTCTTGCCAAATTTTTAATTATACTCATCTGTGTGTCTGACACCGATCAGACTGTGCTGTCCCCTCTATGTTAGCAATAAAGAAACAAACCAAGTAGCTTCTTTGTTGTTGTACATATGAGGTGGGAATACTAATATACGAGTTCCATCAATTTGTTTTCACTGTTCATTAAATAGTCATTATGGAATTTTTAATGATTCATTTCACACAATTTAACCTATATTTCCAAGATAATGACTTCTAATTAATATTATATGCCTTATTTGTTAACATAATCTAATAGTATCAAATAGTGTATATTTTTATTTTATTTTTCAATTTAACACACACACACACCATTGCTATAAGGCGGGAACAAGCAACCGATGTTTGAAGAAAGTAAGCAATGCAAAATAGTATTCGTTAATGAAAGTAAATCGATGGGAACCAAGTTCTTCAGTACTAACTTTTTGTCAAAGAGCTTGGAATTGCTAAATTCTTCCATTCACCACAATATACCTTCCATGAAGCTATCTCGTTTCTCTTAGGTGGACTGATGGGAACTGTGAATTCAAAGAATCTCTTCTGAGTGCTTTCATTCACATGAAAAATATCTCTCGAAACCATTTAGATCGAGGAAAATTAAGTATATTATTTTCAGCGGGAACTGTTAATTACTTCAAAATACTACACCAACTTTATACTAATTTCTGCAAGTCCTTCAGTAGTTATTGACGATGTTTATTTCTCGTCGCGATTCTTTGTTCCTTATGTTTTCACAGGTTGTTAGAGCAAGCAATAAATTTTGATTTCTGCTATGGTCATTGAGCAAAATGCACATTTAAAAAAATCCAATTTCCCTCCTCAATGGGGTTTATGAAACCTGTATAAATCTAACGGTGGCGGCGCAATGGCCCAGTGGTTAGGGCAGCGGACTCATAGGATTGCGGTTTCGATTCCCAGACCGGGCGTTGTGAGTGTATATTGAGCGAAAACACCTAAAGCTCCACGAAGCTCCGGCAGGGGATGGTGGCGAACCCTGCTGTACTCTTTCACCACAACTTTCTCTCTCTTTTCTTCCTGTTTCTGTTGTACCTGTATTTCAAAGGGCCAGCCTTGTCACACTGTTACGCTGAATATCCCCGAGAACTACGTTAAGGGTACACGTATCTGTGGTGTGCTCATCCACTTGCATGTTAATTTCACGAGCAGGCTGTTCCGTTGGTCGGATCAACTGGAACACTCGACGTCGTAAGCGACGGAGTGCCAACAACAACAACAAATCTAACGATATTTATCTCTAAACTCGCGCCCGGTGACATAAGACTCAAGTAGGATAACTCCCAACTGCATTACTTTGACAAGCCAGCGCGACTGGAGAGGCTCATGTTTAGACTTGAATTCTTCTGTTAGTGAATTCGACATTAATTCGATCTACATTATTTTAAAATACTCATGCCACCGTGAAAATGTATGTACACATTTCTAATTCTATCCCAAGACAGTTACGAAATATACCAATGCTTTACTGAAATACTCTATGAAGTGGATATCGCCTGAAGCACAGACATTTTGGGTTTTTATTTGAAATCCTTTATATTTGAATATCAGCTTTCGGTAGAGATATATTTTGCAGATATCTGAGGAATTTCTTAGTATTTCTACTTTGATATTTGTTGTTTTTCATTCTCAGAACAGAAATTTTCGTTGAAAACAAATACTTTAAGTTTTCTTTTTGTATTTGTTTACAAATCTCTAACTGTGATACTTTCGGATTTTATAAATGTATAATATTTGTTTCTAATCGACTAGTCCATATCTTCTAGCATGAATTTCTCTGAACTCTATCGCCAGTCTAATCAACTGTGCGAATTTTCACCGAACGGTGAATTCTTGGCTATTGGTAGCCATTACAAATTAATTATTCGCAATGTTATCACCTCACAAATTGAACATCTTTTCACTTGCATGGATTTTATTCAATACATAGAATGGTCCCGTGATTCAAGTTTGATTCTCTGTGGCATGTTTAAACGAGGTCTTGTGCAGGTATGGTCCCTGAAATATCTTGACTGGTCGTGCAAAATAGACGAAGGATCTGCTGGACTTCGAAATGTTCATTGGGGTCCAGATGGACTTCACATCTTAACCACTGCTGACTTCAACCTTCGTATAACTGTTTGGTCGCTCACCAACAAGAGTATATCATATATACGGTACCCCAAACAGTGCGAAAAGGGGTACGACTACAGTCAAGATGGCCTGTTCATGGCGCTGGCAGAACGCCGCGATTGTAGTGACTTTATAAGTATTTTTGCTTGCAAATCTTGGGAATTAATTAAACACTTTTCTTGTGCTACCGATGACCTCAATGGTTTGAAATGGTCACCTAGTGCCAGAATTTTAGCTGTTTGGGACTCTTTACTCGTGTACAAAATTTTAATGTATTCTGCTGATGGTTATCTTCTTCGAAAATATTCCCCCTATGAACATGCTTTGGGTATAAAATGTGTATCTTGGTCGCCAACGGGACAGTTTCTTGCTATCGGAAGCTTTGACGAAAAAGTTCGCTTGTTGAATAATATTTCGTGGAAGACATCGATGGAGAAGGGTCACCCACTGGTGGTAAAACCAGATAAAGTAACGATATATAAAGAAGAAGTTAGTATGGGCCCTTTACCGACATCTTTTGAGGAAATATCAAGTGCTATGGTGGCACTATGTTCTAAAGAAAGTAAGTATCATATTGTGAAAGAAGCCTTAGAAATTCCCAACATCAAGCCTTCTTTAAACAAGGCTAACCCTGAACTTGGAGTTAGCCAGGTTGAATTCAGCTGCAATTCTCGTTATTTCTACACCAAGAATGACAATATGCCTTGTGTTTTATGGATATGGGATGTCAAAAACCTCTGTTTGTCTCACATTCTCGTTCATTTATCGCCTATTAAACATGTTCGTTGGGATCCAACCTCCGTACGATTGGCTCTTTCTACAGGGAACAAGCAGTTATATATGTGGACTCCATCGGGTTGTTTGAGTGCAGAGATCCCCATAGATGCCATGTTTCAAGTGAACACCCTAAAATGGCATCCTGACGGTAGTGCATTAGTTTTGATTGGTAAAGAAAAGACGTGCATTTCTTATTTAACAGGAGAACAAACGGATGATCAATGACAACCAGTAAAGCATATCAGCTATCTTTTGTAAATTGTTTTCCTATCTATTTTTTATTTTTCACCCCCTCCCCCCTCATATGCAATATAACCAAAACAAGCGAAAATTATCATGAATGAAAATGTGAAACAGTTTTTCTCTTTTTCATTTTAAAATTGATATTTGCAGAACTGAGAAAACTCCAGGAAAATGAACATGTAATTGCCTTATTTTTAATAAGTAATATCTTTTGTAGCATGTTCTTGCTCTGAAATTAGAAACTTTCAGCTGCATTGATTTTGCTCATTTTTAATTTGAGCTTTTATATTTTTAAAAATTCAATTGTATCATAAACCCTTTCTTTTTTTTGTAACATTTTTATGACTGATTAAATTATTTTTTGGTAATAATGTTTTATTTTGTCTATACATCAGAAAACTAATGCATAAATCATATGTATTAAATCTTTGTAACGCCCATTTTATCTTGTGTTGATTTATAATTCAGAGAATGAGTCAACAAATAAGCTTCTACATGCTGCCAAATCTCTCTTATCTCACCATACCATCTTACAACTTTGATGACAGTTACTTGGTCAGGACTGACCTGGGGCTAAACAAAAAATTATTTTATTACTTTATTCATTAAACTGAGGTTATGACAAAGCATTTTCAAAGATTTCTTGATGACAACAATCTTAGTATGTATTTCAGCTTTTGAATTTCCAAGTTACATTTTTGTAAATCAGTGTTTTGAAATGCATATTCAACACACAAGCAAACATGCACATATACACACACTTGACATTTTTCTGTACAGTTTCTGTCTGTAAAAATTCCACTCATAAGGCATTGTTCAACTGAAAGCTTATAGTGAAATACTTGCCTGAGATGCTTCTCGGTAGACTCAAACCCAGAACTACATGGTTGTGAACTACTTCACTACTAAAATCTTTAAATATTTCATATCTCAAAGTAGTATAATTTAACTGGGAGATAGATCACCACCAGAAATGTTGATGCAGCGTCTAGAAATATAGCTAAATATTGTTTTAATAATATATATGAGAGGTGTATGAAAAGTTTTGAGCCTTCAAGGCCTTTGAAGTCTTGTACTTTCATCAGAAGTTGTGTGCCATTTTTTTAAAATTTTTTATTTTTTTTTAGGCTCAAGACTTTTACACCCCTTGCATATTGACATCTAATCATATTCTCTCATGTTTGCCTGACTGCACAGAAAAAAAAAAAAACGCTCCACTCTTCAGAGTTGTCAAATAATTAGCATTTGGAAAGTCATTTAGCTCTACAAATGATCATTTTAACAAACAATTCCTTTCATAAAGGCATTGAAAAATGAATGTGCAAAAAACTGTGACTTCTTTCTTTGGGGGTATGTGAAGAGTACAGTTTATGTACCACCACTACCTGCAACTATGGAGGAGCTGAAAATTTCGATCACTGAAGCAGTTTTTATGGTAACTCCAGATATGCTACTGAGCATCTGCACCAAACTGGACAATCACATCGATGTTTTCCAAGCAACCAGACGGGTCCACATTGAGTGCCTTTAATGCTACCCTCTACCACAGGAAACTGAATGAAATCCTGCATCTGAAGCTGCTAACTGTGAAAGATTATTTGTCTTTTTGTGGACATCCTGTACATCAAAACTGACAAATAAATCTGAAACTAATGTCTTCTACAATAGTCTTGGGAAATGAAAATTAGAGACATGTCACAAGATTATAAATATTTTGTACATATATGATCATCCTTGCAGACATTACTTGTCCATTTTGTCTTGTGAAGACATCTTCATTATCAATATTTGTTATACTCAGGGCGGTGACCTGGCAGAAATGTTAGCATGCTGGACGAAATGCTTATTGGTATTTCGTCTGTCTTTGTTCTGAGTTCAACTTTGCCTTTCATCCTTTCAGGGTCGATAAATTAAGTACCAGTTGCATACTGAGATCGATCTAATTAACTGGCCCCTCCACAAAAATTTCGGGCCTTGTGCCTAGAGTAGAAAAGTTTATTTGTTATACTCACCTGCAAGGAATGTCACTCATATTATACCCCATACCCTCACAAACGGTCTCTGCACCCCTCTGAACTGCTTAGATTCCTCATTCCTGTTCTCACTATTTCAATCAATCACCTTTCTGTGCCTTTACCCACTGCCTGTTATCATTTCCCAACACCCACCTACTATAGCCCCTTATGTATCTCCACCTTGATCTACTGCTTTGTTCTGTTCTCCTTTCTGAGCCACTCATTTATCTTATACTTTGCCCCTCTGCATACTGGCATTTCCTACCATTTGCACCCCCACCCTTGTTTATCACTCACTATACAAACCTCTGCCTCTATCTGGTACTCTTTTATGAAAGCATCTTCTCTTTCATTCCTTCCCATGATCTATGGTCCTTGTCCTCTTTTATACTCACCTTCTTGCTCCTTGAGTTTACTTTAGCACCCCATAACTACCTTCCTCTTACCTCCTTCAGCCATATATCTCTATAGCAAAACATCTGTGCTTGTCCCTCTATCATACTTGCTATCAAATTCAACAACTGGCATACATCCACTCACTTCCACTCCCAAATATTTCCTTTCAGTAGTTGAAGCTTTTTCCTTCCTTTTCTTCTCTGGTGGCATGAAAAAAAGCACCCTGTACGCTCTGTTAATTGGTTAGCATTAGGAAGGGCATCAAGCTGTAGAAACCATGCTAAAGATGACATTGGAGTTTGATGCAGCCCTGCAGATCATTTATTCTTTGTCAAACTGTCTTACCCATGTCAACAAATAAAGATGTTAAACAATGATGATTATAAATAAAGAAGGCTTAAACACAAAAAGGTATTCACCATAAGTAAGCAATGTCAGAAGAGATCTCTACAGATCTTGTGAACTTCAAACTCTTTGTTGATTGCATCAACAAATCAGAAAACAAAGTCAACTTTCATTTCAGTTTCTTTTGATTTGAACTTTGAAAAACATAACTGAATATTTAGAATAAAGAAGTAATTTATTTCATTAAAATTCAGAAATAAAAATAATCTTTTCAAAAATGATATTTTAAAATAGCTTTCTCTACAAGTGAGATATAATATAGGTGAGAAATAAAAAGAAAAAAAAATATCAATTTCAATGAAGGCAGTGTTGTCTGAGCAAACTTTTGTGGATAACTATTTTTAAACATGTCAATATCAGTAAAACAATGAAAAAATAAATAAATAAATAATTATAAAACCATGGATACATTTCTTACTTTGAACATACTGATTTCTTTTGGTGGGACACATGGCCACAAATTTTTAGGACATAGCTTAATCTCATATAATTTTAACAACTCTGGAAAAATAGAAAGCAAAGATGAACCTGGCACAATTTGATACCAAGAACACAAGGGAGGAAACTAAATATTATAAAATATTTAGTACAGCACCCTACAAAATTTGCTGACATACTGCCCATTTCACTCAGATTAATGATAATTCATAAAAGACAATATTAAAATAGAAGATTGGAACAATATACCAACAATCATACTGTGAATAAATAAATAATTTGCCCAGGGAAGACAGCAAAGATTTCAATATAATAAAAAAGATTTAAAAATAATAACTGAGATATAAAGAAGATATAGTAAATTTATGAGTTAAGATAAGTGAGATCTCCAAATTAAATATTGCAAGTGGTGTCTCAAACACATGAACAACAAAATGGTGCTTGGAATGAAATCTAATTCATTTTAATCAGCATATAAGTGGGGAATATCTGGTGAGTATTTGTGACTGAACTTAATTTAAACAGTAAACTTCACTACACAAAATATTGTGCACATCACCCTATTACTGAGAAGTATTATACTATGTTGTAAGAAAAGGGTAAGGAGAGTTTTGTCACAGATTATTAAGAAGTTGCAAAACAACTGTTTTCCACATTAGATGAAACATTAAGAAGCAGTCAGTTGAAAGTTATGAAATTATCACTGCAAACTAATAAAACTTACCAGAGACCAGACTTGACTCTGCTGTATTCCCCCTTCACCCTGGTATCTGTTAACAGCAAAGTGAACAAGGTATAAGGAGAATCAAGGGTTTGGTTAAGGATACAGCACATTGGCAGTGACTGAATAAGAAATATTGACCTTTCTGCTGACATTCTAATTTTTCAGCTATGGCAGTTTTTATTAAAATAGTGTTTTGGTTTAATAATTTTTTTTTCCAAGTTAGGAGAGGCTAATTATGAAGACTGAAGTGTTTATGGCATAAAATAGTCTCAATTTTCATTAGAGTACAAAAGACCAACATGAGTCCACTGCTAGGAGGCCTTAGTTTATGGATTATTTTACTAAATCAATATATGATAAATTTGAGCTGGAAGTTCACTGACCATTATTAGTTTAAATATGAAATATTTAGAAGATCTGAAACATAATGCCTTGGCTGTGGAGATTGAAATGTGAAAGCATCCTATTGTTCTCTTAAGTAAACAGAAAAACAATTAGGAATCTCTTGCACATCTATTTCAGGATAATTGTTCCTCATCAGAAATATATTACTTTGAATCTAAATCATTTTATATACATATTTGATGTGTCACTGCATGAAACTCTTGGATCTTGAGTCACTCTGTTGCTTCTGCTAAATATTAATAAAAAAATATAAACTTATATTTTGAGTTCCATTTTTCCTGTTTGCTTCACCAAATATATATACATATATATATATATATATATACACAGTAGTTTACATCAGGATATAACATTAATAGCTGTTCAAATGTATATATAATATTTGCATATATGTTAGCCAGGTAATAAACTAGTTATCTAAATGATATACGCTTCAGGTATTCTGAATTATACCATGTTCTATATAAACATATATCATCTAAATTATCTAATTTCGTCTTTGGTCAGTGTTACGTGTTATCAGATTTGGGAATGTTAAACAGACTAGTATCTTATGCAAAAGTAGATTTATATCTCATCTGCTTAATGCTATTTATTAGATCAACAGCAATATGCCAGCTTTATGTATGCACCCATGGCTCAAGGCTACAATGATAATTTTTCCATTTCTAAATAAACATACATGTATGAGTTTTCTTCAAACTGACAGTTTTAACAGTCTAAACTTTTATGAAAATATAATCTCAAGATGAACTGAAAATCTATGTTAACATTTTCTAGAATTTGGATCACAAAATCTCAACTTTGATACAAGGGTATAACAGGCAAAAACACACACACACTGTTAAATGATGTATTGTTTTTCATTAAATGGTGAAAATAAATTTTTATTCATTTTTAGATACTATATATTATTCTTGGTCGTTCATCATTAAAAGTACTCCAAAAAATATATACAATCAACTTATTACATTAATCTACAACATGTGAAACCAAGTGGAAAATGTGCAGAAAACTGAGAAATGATGGAAGAAAGTAGGAGAAATATGTTATTCAGTCAGCTTCAATGTTAGAGGTTTTCAGGAATATTAGAAATAGTCAGTGAGGACTTCTTAGTGAGAGTGCAAGATTTTAATTTATTGGCAGCTTGTTATGAATTAAAAATTAATAAATATTGAATGAACTATAGTTGAAAGTATCACACATGATTATGACAGGTACCAGATATAAAGGCAACTGATAAAATAATGAAAGAAATGGGTCAAGGCAGAAGATATATTAAAGAAGTTTGCAAAGAGAAGTAATACATGGACAGTGATTTTTCAATTACATTGTCACTGGCAGCACTTAAGAAGATAGCACAAGATTGCTACTTTACAAAATAACAATAATACCTAAAAGTTAAAGGATTTCACAGATTAAGATGACTTATGGTACCATCAAATAATGCAAATTTTTTTTTATTAGTTTTATCTGGAGGAAGGGGCTATACCAAGAATAAATAAATAAATAAGACATATGGTACCATAAACATTCTGCTTAAACTGTTGCAGACTGACATCTACAGAAAAGTCATGAGCAAAGAAAGAGTTCCAGAGGATTGATATTCTGGGAAGAAAAGACCAGGTATAGTGTCTGAAGTAGTTAGTGTGGGGCTGGGGAGGGTTAGATACAATATGGGCAATGACTAGAGAAGAATGAGTTGAGGGATGTACATATGCACATGCGCGCACACACGCTCTCTCTCATATACACACACACACAAGGGAGCAGAGAGAAAAAAAAGTACAAAAAAAATCCCCCTAATTTTTGCAGGTTCAGGGAAAAGGAAAAATCATTTGAAGATTCACTGGAAAGAGGAATAGACAGAACTGAAGAAATGGTTGGCTTTCAATACCAGGGACATCTAGATACTGAATTTTCAACAATTTGACAGATATTAAACCAGGTCATGTTTCTATTTATGAATGTATATATGCACATGCATGTTTTATTTTATATGTTAATGTATTAAAAAAAAAACTAATGAAAAGATACTTGCTACAAAACCAACAAAATTCCACCCTGGGGGATGTTTATTTTTATACCAGTTAGTGAATACTGAAACCAAAAATTTACTTCTATCTGCCAGTCTATCTTCTATCAGACTACAGAATGTGCTGACCATGTACAAAACGGACAAAGCTACACCAATCAAGAATAAGAAATGCAGAAATATCAGACCCTACAACCCAACTCTGCTTAGCATCAGAAGAGTACAATGAACACAATGTGGATAAGGAAACCTTAGAGCAGGACACTGTTAGAGTTAAGTAATGAGGAAGACAATATTCAATCTTGAACACACAATGTTTAGTTCTTAAGTTGTTAAGAACAGCTTGAAAAAACAAACTCCAATTTCAAGCTAAAATTATTAGTAAATGAGAGAAGAATACAAATTTTTTCATCAGGAAGGTAACTTCACTGATTGTTTCATAAGAGAACTTGATAAAACACATTTCATAATACAACATAAATAGAATATAAATGATATTTCTATCAGCTTTCTTCCTTTGAATCATGATCCCAGTAAAATGATATATTTTCTAAATTGTTTTAAGAGAAGGACTTTAATAATATGATGAATTAGTTTCAGGTTTCATTGGATTTTGTCTTCGCAACATCTGTACAGCTTTTGCTTTCTTCAGATGTTTTTTTTCCTTCATTCAGGTTATATACCCAGACAGCAACATCACTGTGGGATCCATGAGCTAAGTAATGTTGATAACATTTAAGAAGCTCCTGACAGCGTTGTTCATCTTTTTTGTTATCATAGTCAGGGTACTTCTCTTTCAAACGTTTCCGAGCCTTGAAAAAAAAAAAAAAAAAAAATTTTTTTAACCAATCAAGTTTGAGAATGGCTGATATATTGAAGAACTGAAATAAAAGTCTTTCACTTGATTATATTTGTCTTTAATACTAATCAATTAAAATACAGGAAAATATAATATTTTACAAAATATTTAATCTCTTTTCAAACAATCATTTTAACACCCATTCTGATATGGTGATCCAGCATTCATGTCACAACTCCATACCAGTACACTAGTCTCTCCTGTGTGCACTGGCCAGTAATGCCTTTCAAACTTTTTCATTTCGCTTGTAATCTATCCTTCATACAAGCTATCATAACTCATCCTGATTACCTCAGTTCCCTCCAGCCCAGCAGTGCTTTTACCATTCAGTTTATAAGACTGATCTTTACAGAGAAAGAAACCCTTTATCAGCAGAGATAACAGTTCTATGAATTTCTTCAACTTTCGTGCACTTCATGCACTTTAATTACATCACCTGTAATAGAGACTATCAATTATGTTTACTGCACAGTTCATAAACTTCAATACAAAAGAGCTCACACTATTAACTACTCCTGTACATAAAGCATGTCTAAAGTCCTGTATTTTTCTATTGATCTAACAGAAATTCTACTGCATCTTTTTGAACCTATTGCTTATATTGAGTATGCAATAGTCAGCTGCTACTCTGTTCCTATATCTCAAGGAAGCTTGGTGGGATTTTTGAGTTTTTGATATTAATTTACATATTGGACCTTTGCCAAATTGTTTTTGGCCCATATATCCAGGTTTAGAACTTCTTTTGCAGTTTTTTTATATTCCATATAAAAGTCTGCATGTATATGGACATTTTTATAATTTTTGCCCTGAAAGCTGTCTACAATGATGATAATATAATCAAATTTTAGATATTCTTTTTTTTATTTGTAACTTTTAAAAAATAAAATATAAAGTAGGATTGAATTGTAAACATGTCTACAATTTTTAATGCGGTAGTACTGCTTCGGGAAGCCAATGTAAAAGCAAATAAAAAGTGATGCCTAAAAAATTCACTTTCATGTTTGATTTAGGCATCTACATATCACTAATGACTATCTCTCCCTAAATTAAATTACTTTTTTCTGATGACAATGGTTATTGCTATCTTACATGTACTGACCACCACTTAATGCCAGCTTATGGCTCAGGAGAGTTGCTAGAGTCTTCTTTGCATACTACAACTGCTAATGGAAAACAGGGTCCTGTCACTAAGAATGTTCAATCTACCACATTCAACAAAAACATCAAATATACGTTTAGTTTCACATAGACACAATATTTTGAGAAATCACTGGAAGAAGCAGACTTCATACAGAAAAAAAAAAAGGTGATGGTGTATGAGAGAAAAAGCTGTTGGAGTATGGTGGTGACAATGATTATTGTTGTTTAGCCTCAAGTCAGCCTTAATTGAGCTGACCTATGGTCAAAGGTATTCTCCCAATTACCATCTAGTCTATATTTTTTTCAGGCATAGTGTATCTAAGACATCATTATTTAATGTATCTGTCTTTTTTTTAAGATGGTAGGATGTGATTTTAGAGAGATTTGACTATTTCAAGCAGACCAAATGACCATGTAGTGGCTTCTTTGATGGCTTCTGATCATGACGATGATGGTGAGATGATAAATCAGAGAGATACATCCCTTTCACCATAAAATAAATTTACTTACAGCTTCCAACCCATTCTCTTCATATTCTCTCAGTTGCTTTTGGAAACCATAGTTTGGGTTAGCACAGTTCCGTGCCCCTCTTATAGCATTCATAGATTCCCTCCAGCTCAGGCTTGTTATCGTCATTATATAGGCTACTGTGAGTGTTACACTTCGTGATACTCCTGACAAACTGGAATTGAGATTAACCAATCAAGTAGACATATCTGGCTAAACTACATCAAAATGAAACTTGAAAACAAAATTTAAAAAAACAAAAAATAAAACAAAAATGAAAATAAGAAAAGGATAAAATTCCAGAAGATACAACTCTGATCATAAATTATTTGGCAAAGTGTTTAGAACAAGGACTGATGAAGTAAGATATTATAAAGGTGACAAAAAAATGAGAAATGAGTGTGTTGGATGGGCTAAAGAAGTGGTATACAATTTGCTTGTTCAAAGGAACAGAGGTAGTTGGTCAGTAGTTGTCTCAGCTTCAAGGGACATAAATCTTATTACAGTAAAAAAGCAAATATATAGAATTGTAGCAGCAACTACAAAATAGTTGTAAATGTCATACATTTTGTAACAAGGTCTTTTACAAGTGAGAAAGCAAATTTTTTTCATTGTGTGCAAAATGTCAATTGATAATTAAAATAAACTCTCACCAATGAATAAGTACACCACCTCCTTCTTGTCTAGCTTTGTGAATGAAGTCTATACTCTCTTCAAAATATTGGCTCAAACACTGTTGGGGATTGTCACTGGCAAAGATACATAGGTAAACTTTATCCTGAATAAAAAAATAAATAAAGCAAGGCTTCAAACTGGGGGAAAAATATATATATGTTTTAGAAGAAAGAAAAGATCTTAAGACCTTAAATGTAAAATATCTTATGTAAAAAAATATCATTTTTATTTAACAACTAAGAATTAGTTGTTAAATTTTAAGAGTAATGAAACTAATTAAAGCCTTGCAAATAGTTGATGTTTCACTTTTCTTCACACTTCAAAGTGCATTAGTAGCAAAAAAAAAAAAAAAAATTATAACTTGGAAATCTGAGATGCCACAGAAGACTTAGTAATTTTAAGAAGCGTGCACTAGACTAGCTTCTTCAGGTTCAGTATTGCAAGACAAGATACTTATAGATTATACAGTATACCACTAATTATGGAAAAACAAAAGTGCTCCCACTATTAACTACTCCTGTACATAAAGCACATATAAAATCCTGTATTTTTCTATTGATACCCCATCTTCCTTTTATAACTTTGAGGATGAATTAAAACTGTCACTAAATAGCCTGTCACTCAATTTACTGTATCTGCTATGACTTGATTGTTAACAGAAGTGTTAATTTGTTATTAATTTACACATTTGACTTTGGCATATATGTCAGGTTTGGAACCTCTTTCGCAGTTTTTTTTTTATATAAAGGTCTGTATATCTACAGAAGTGTTATAATTTTTGCCCTGAAAACTGTCTACAATGATGATAATATAATCATACTAACTACTTTAACTAAGTCAATGATGAGTTATAGGATCATAATCTGATGTTAGTATTTATCACAAGGCAGTGGTTCATAAACAGTTTGCTGAGGCACATTGGATGTTGCAAGGTATATCTAGGTGCACCACAAATTTTTGCAAGTAAAATGTAAGGTCACAGAAAATCCATGCTAATGTTTGAGTGTCATGAAAAGGAGTTATTTTCAATTTCATAAAACATAAAATAAGGAAAGCAATAGTTTTCTTCCATTTGTTTTGTTTTTTTTACTTAATTTTTAATTCTAAAACAGCCTTTATAAACCTACCTTGTAAAGTGCACCAGGATTTTTTTTTCGTTCAATCAACACTGTCACAAAATCAAAAAAGACTGAGAATTATTGCCATAAGGTTTATATGTAGGGTTTCTGTTAGTCAGTATTGACCATGTATCTGTGCATGTATGTGCAGGCCTGGGCAAGCAATTGTCTATATGCGTAAACCTCTCCCACTCCATACCACTGATATTTATCCAAAGGAAAGGCCACTGACTTGAGGCAATACAGCTTGGCATCAGTATCATCACTGGTGTTGTTAGAACACAAAGAACCAGAACAGTTACCACAAGACAACTCACCTAACTTTCTACCAACACTAATTTGCTGCCTTATAAGGTTTATAAGTGCTTTCAGAAGATAAAAGAGAAGCAACATTAACCCTTTAGCATTCAGATAGCTCTTGACATATAAATGTTGATTTATTCACATTGTTTTGAATTAATCATGCATAATCTCATAGTTATGAGATTTTAATGATATGGTTGTTTATTTTTAGAATAACATCATAGAATAGGTGTAAGAAGTCAGATCTGGTCAGTTTAAACATAAAACTGGTAGAATATTTAGGCTGCATATAGCCGGTTTAAATGCTGAAGTTATAATTATTGTAGAAGACGTCATTGATTTTTGTATATAAAAACAGAAATGTATATTATTATTTTTTTTTTGTTTTTAGTTTTTTTTACATCTATATTTAAGCTAGACTATCAAAATATTCATTAATCACAAGAACAACATGAAGTTATTATCCAGGCATTGAAAGAGAAAATGTAAGTGGAAAATGCAACTTTATTTCTTTAGATTCTTAGACTGTTTCCAGCCAATGTTGTAAATACATCATTATTCTTAAATCCTGTCAAGATATGGACTTCACAGGATATGGCAGGACCACAAGTTTGTAGTGGAGAGGCATCAAGAGTGGAAGAGTTAATGAAGATGATTATATTGATTTCAAATTTTGGCATAAGTCCAGCAAGTTTGGGGAAGGGGCTAAGTTGATTATATTAACTCCAGTGCTCAACTAGTACTTATTTTATTGACCCCAAAAGGATGAAAGGCAAAGATGACTTCAGTAGAACTTGAACTCAGAACGAGAAGACAGATGAAATGCCTTTAAACATTTTGCCCAGCATACTAACAATTCTGCCAGCTCACCACCTTAATGAAGATGATCATATTAACTCAGAGTTAAACTAAAACACTGCACTATAAGTTGAAGGTGTCGTTATATATTATTTAGGCGAATTCAGCAAGTATGGGAGACAACTCCAGTCATATTTCAAACTTATAACTCCTCAGCAAAGCATGAATTTTTAACACAATAGCTGAAGAAGTTTTAAGAGAATCAGATGTACCATATTCCACATAAAAAGATGTACACTATTCCACATGAGCACACATAAAACTGTTACTTCGTTTAGATACCATAATTACTTCAGGATTGTGTAGTTAATGTTAAAGAAAACTACATAAAATGACCAACTCACAGCAAGCAATGGTTTGGCATTGTCATGAACAGCTAAAATATGAGTAACTTGATTTTCTTTTTGTGCCTTTTCTTCTTTAGAATCATAGAAGTTTCCAATGTAAACTCCATCAAGAATCTGAAAAGAAACATTTCAAAAGAACAATAAAATTAATAGAAACAAATAATACACAGATATACCCCTTCACTCCTATAATACATTTAATGAAATGATACTTGAAATTTACCTCAATTGAACAATTTCTTTGTCCATGCTGTTATCAATAACATTTTTATATTCATATTTCGAATAAAATACTCTGCGTTGTGCATTTCAATTAATATTGAAAATAAGAAATAATTGATGAATTTAATAAACTAATTAAATATCATTATTAAGCTGGTTTTAGATAATAACTTAACAAAAGCATTTTAAGGTTGGTGATGCTGGGTAAGTTGGTATCAAAAGTGTTAAGAAGTTACAAGCTTTTACCAGGTTACGTGTTGCATAAGTGATTCTTATCATTTAATTAACATTTTGCACAGAGATAGTTTGCACAGCCAGACCAGCTGATAATTCCTGTTCATGTCTATCACTCTCTTTTATGATATGCACTTGAAGTTTATTTCTCAGAAAAAATAATAAAGGCTAACTGTAGGATGACAGACTTTCTCATTTACATCCTATAGTATTTTACATTTGAAAAGATTAATTCCGACTGAATATGTTTTGAAAAGACCAAATATACCACTGGCTGCTGTTTCCAACCACAAAAATAGATTTGCAGAGCCTTATCATGTTGGAAGAGCTTAGTAAAAGATACAGTTCTTAAGGTGATGAGTAACCAGTCAGATGCAATGTTAATTTTAGTGAAGCTGGTGACCTTACCAGAGACAATGAAGAAAACTGACAGACCAATCAGTTTTCAGTGTTGTCCATCTCCTACACTGTAGACTGCCTCTTATGAAAATAGAAGAGGATGCTGAAGAATTGGGTAATGACAGTGTGATAGAAATAACAGCTATCTTTGGAAATTTATGACTAAGTAAATTAACCAACAAGATGGTAATGTAACTGTGTTAGTTAAGTCCTGCCTGAATCTCATAATATTTTCTATTTCTTCTTGAGGAGAAAAGTGGCAAGAGCCCTAGAGCCTGTGCACAACTAAAGCCCCATAAGAAAATTAATATATTGGGTAACTTTAAATTAGTCTCAATCTCTGCCACCTACATTTGAGGTATCTCAAATAATATTAGTCCCCACATTTACTACAGAAATATATGTTCTCCACCCCTATCCAAAATGGATCTTTACATCTGTCTCGAAAAATAAGTTTTTTCACAATATATAATTTCATGTAACATATATATCTCATGTTTTAAAAAAGGTATATCATGTCCTTACATGTCATACGTTGCAACCAAAAGGATCAGTATCAATCAAGAGGGTACCCTACTGCAAAATACTGCCTCAAAATGTCCCTTCCAGTACATGCCAGTATTCAAAATGGACACAAAAGTGATGGTATTTGTGTTTGCATGATTAGGTAGTGGTATATTGCAACTATTCCTAAGACAAGAACAGTTGACACCATCTGATATAGGGCTGCATGTACTAGGGCCCAGTCAAGGCATAGTTATGTGTTACTAATTGTTCACTGTGCTAAATGTAATAGTTTAACCAGACAAAACTTTCCAGTGCCTGTTCTCCAAATCATAAATCAAATGGTGCAAAGGAGAGCAAACAATGGTTTGTATTTTGTCTTGGAAATTGCTTGCCTTGTAAGATTTTCTCTTTTACAGTAGATTCACAACTGCAAAGGCCACAGTCAGTTATGGCATCTAAACAAGGATGAGATAGAGAACACTAAACGGAGTAAGACGTTTGACAGATTGTCTGAACATGAAAACAGTACAGTACACAGAATCTATTGTCTAGCATTAGTGAGAGTTGGGGAAGAGGTTAGAGAATGATACAGGGATTAGTTTGAGGTCTCACAAAGGAATCATACGAGAGACTGAAAAATTACAAAATGTACTTACGGAGAATAATTAATGTGGACATTTTGGTTAACCTTCAGTTAACTACAACTATTTTTTTTTTCATTTCTTTGCCAGGGTCAGAAACTGGAGGTTAACCGAAATTTTTTTTAGGCAAAGAGGACATGCTTTCCATGAATTGGCAATTATGGAATTACATCCATAATGCAAACTTCTTGGGAGTCATAGAACTCATTATGAAATGCTAGGCTCATTATGATCTGTCCAAGTCAAACATACAGCAAAGGTTAGAGATTTACAAGAAAAGACGGGATCTGCTATAAATTTAGTATTACTCAGCATCATCTCAAATTAAATTCACCAGTAATTGTGTGGATTATTAAGTTCAGAACTATCTAAACTACTCCGTGGTGGAGTAGGCAACATTCGCATTGCTAAGGATGATTTTAAACTTTTTTAGTCATTGTAAAATGAAGATTAAATGATCAATGTAATGAATGGATGGTTGGAGGGACGGATAGGCGGACAGTCAGTCAGACAGAAACAAACATGAAAATGTTACTATAGGCAACATTAGCTCATAAGCAGTGTTTAACACAAGGTTTCTTTTGAAGCGTTAAACAATTTCGAATATTACTGGATTTGTCAAATGTTACGAATTTTATGTTTACATTCTTCAGGTTCATAATTTCTATAAAACTGGTTCGCAATCTTCAATTTGCAAAGAACCAGTGAAAATATATAAAGAGACCATACATTTGTAATGTGTATCGGTTATCAGTAAACAGAATGAGTAACTGTAGCAGTCGATCGATAACTGGCGGGTAGCACGGTTAGTATAGGAGCAGTAATAGGTTTTATTGATACATGTTTACAGCAATATTCCAGTGGCGGGTACTGAAACACTGAGAGTCATACGAATGTCACAAGACATCAGATCCACTGTAATTCATTTATTGTTATTGTCAAAAGTCATTATTATTATATATTAGAAATCAATACTAGGGTTAATGTAATCGCTCAACGGCTCCCTCAAAATTGTTTGCAGCGTGGCTAAATTAGAAACATTATTAATAGTTACACATTTGTATTTTGTATATACATAATTTTCCCTACCCTTTTTCATTCATATAATTCAGTGTAAGCCCCTCCTACACTTTTTTGTGACATTACCTTGTAATGTCACTTCATCGTCGCCCTTATGGCAATAATAAAAGACAACATTATTATAATTATTATCGTCATCATCTGCTAGCCATGATGTAGTCGTAGTTGTCATCACATTGACTCAATTACCCTCGAAAATACTTATATCAGGGTAGGAACGATTCATATTGACAATCAAAGTTACGAAAAGATAGTTATTTTAACTATTTTGAAGAGAAACCAAATTCTACAGAGAAATATTTTAAGGGCGAGAGAAAAGATGCTTAAAGAGATAATCAAGAAGTAATTAAAATCAGTTGTCTGGAAGTTATAATAGTGAAAATCAAATAAAAAGAAAGAACGATTCATTTGACGAAGGGAGAAATATTCACACCTATTGTTTATTATTTCATGACGTTATTTCTAGATAATATTTGTATATTTTCTAAAGTAAATTATTCTCTAAGTTTCATTTTCTAAAATCAAATGCTTTTGAAATCATATTTAAAAAAACATTACAGTTGTAAAGGAATAAATGTTATTATAAACTGTAAGAAGGCTGTGCTTTATAACCATCAAATAAACAGTAGAGTTATTGCTTACCTTGCTCATTCCAGACCCCATGAATCTTCTGCTTTTGACTCCCGCTAAAGACAAGACACGTTCAAAACACGCCATGTTCGAACGAGCTCTTTCTCTCGCTTTTATACTCAGACTATTCTCTCCTACTCATCTCTCCCCCTTCGCTTTAATTTGTTATATTTGCCTCATACTCTCCTCTTCCAACTTTTCCTTTTCCCTCTCACTATCCATCTCTACTATCCCTACTCCGACAGCTCCTACCCTCACTCTTTAACTTTCAGTATTCTCGCTTTAAACTTTTCTTTGGCAAATAGATTATGTAACGGACTCCTTTCTTCCATCTCTTCTCCCATTTCCTTCGTTTTCACTTCCTTTATCTTTCTTTCCTCTATTTCAGTCTTCTTCCTTTTCCCTATACTCTCTCCTTTTTATTTCTTTTTATATTGTTTTTCTTTTCTTTTCATCTCAGGCAATGAATCCTCGCTTTGTTTCTATAGTGTACTTCCTTTCTTCCTTCTCTTCCCCTATTTTTCTTTTCTCTTTTCACAATGCTGTCTCCGTTTTCCTCTCTCGCTTATCTTGGTAATAAACTATTAATTTGTCATCAATTTTTCTCTCACTCTTTATTTCCTCCCCTTCTTTAAGTGTCTGTTAATATAAACGTAATGTGATCAGTAACCATGGAAACGACAGCAACAAAGTATATAGTGTTTACAATCTACACATTGACCATGGTTTATTAGCTGTATGATATTTATTGACTAGTTAAGAAGAGTTTATCACGGCCTAGATCTCTTAAGTGTAATACTGCGGCCCTCGTCGAGCGGACTTAACATCAAGAGCATTTCAGCCACGCCCCTCTCGTCTTTGTTTACACTGAGGCCTGCAAAGCAATGCAAATTTTAATTTTAAACCTAGGTAATCCTGAGATTGGCATCACTCATAACCTTTGTAAGGCATCCCAGGCTGGTTTGAATATCTGTGTCAACGGCTGCAGGAAAAATAGAATAAAATAAAATGTAAAAAAACGTGGATGAGGAAACAATTCTAGATGGCTGTGGCAGGTATGGAAATGGTTACACGACAGATTTCATTACTCTGTGGGAAGAAGTGGAATCGATCTTTAAACATTTATGAAAAATAGTGGCTTTATATTTGCTATTTACTGCAAAAACAGAACTCAGTAAAACCGGTCAGTGAAATTTGCACAGCAGTTCAAGCGCAGACAAGTAGAATAATTAATAAATTCATAGTAAATTCACGGTGTTTTTGGTTAATTTGAAACGTAAGTTATACCCGTTAACTTGATAAATCCTGTCAGCGCATGTACTGTTATGCAAATTTGACTAACCGGTTGAGATGAGTTCTAATTTGTATACAGTGTAAAATAGATGCTTGTTTGCTTCACGCTCTTGTTTGATGGGGCTGGAGTCCTCCCAGGTTAGTGGTCCCAGAGGCGTCATCATGCATAGGGCCGACCTGGTCCACCAGTGCTCTCCCATCGCTGGCGGTTTCGTGGCAGCCCCTCTGCATCTTCCAAGGTGACGTCGAGCCTCAGGAGATCTTCTACAATGACGTCCAGCCCTCTGGTGAGGAGCCTACCACGAAGCTTCTTCCAGCCTACAGCTGCTGCGTCGAATGAAAATAAAGCGGGAGACAGAGGTCATGTCTGTATCAGCGCATGCGATGGGAAGCTATGAGGTATGAAGTAGATATAAACTACTAATTTCTCTGTAGACAAAAGATGGGCATTCTTTCTCCGATGAAAGACTAAGAAGACTAGAAACTGTCAGATCTATCTAACTTTTTCTGCCATCAGGTCAAAAACCAACCAGTGGTGGTTTACTTCTCGCGACGAGACTAAAACCGGGATCTTTTCGTTTTGACACATAGGAGGCCTGATTGTATAGATGTTTTATATGCCAATTGAGAATATCACAATTTTATTTATTTATATATTTATTTATTGGCAATTAATAACAAAAAAAGTTACGAGCCTTAAATTCATTAAGTCAGCTATAGTTATAAGGGAAATATAGACTTACAAATTTTTAATTCCGACTCCCAAATACTACAAAAACAAGCAAAATCTAAATGTAATTGTAGAGATACGACTAGGTGTTCTTTGAAGGGAAATTGTCAAAAATATAGTATACAGAACAGGTATAAAATCAGCTAACTGTACAGTAAAAACGTACATCGGAAGTTACAGGATGTTGCACAAGCACATGGCTCTGAGAGCACTGCTTTTTAAAAGAGAAACAGCCGAAAGCTAATGGAGCCGGTTATGTCATTCACTAATGGATATTACGATCTGTACTCTCTTAATGCTTTACTTTAAAGCATGAGTATAACAACTGATTATTAGTATCACTATGCCTAAGCGAAATAATGTTTTGTGTGTGTGTGTGCGTGCGTGCGCGCGCATGTATATTTCTCTTATACACACGCACACACACAGACAGACAGATTCGCGCACACATTCACACACACACACACATATAAAGAGACAAAGAGACAGACCGCGCGCGCACACAGACAAATTATATAAACCTTCCTGTTGATAATATGCACAGTAAAAAAAGTACACGTACTCGTAAAAAAGAAAGGTTGGATCTAAATGTATTTATTGAAACTAACGCTAAAATAAATGGTGGAATTGCACGGTTATTATAAAAACTATAACGTTGTTGGAAGTTTGTAGTGAAACATGAACTATAATACCGCTTTTGAAATAGTTTTTCTGACGCGTTTGATTCTTGAGAAGGTATAGATACACTTATGTAATACTGGATGTGGAGTTTTAGGAGATAACATCTTTGAAATCTATATTTTTTGTTAGACGTTCGTTACTTCTATGTTGAGAGTTGTAATTTAATACCTTTATCTTTCCGACAAGAAGTGAATGCTCCGAAGATAACACTGTCTATATTGTCCAAAAACTTGAGTTACTACATCTGCATGGGTACACATATGTGTATATGTGTGAGTGTGTGTGTGTATTCACATACATATACACATATGTGTATGCGCCTAGATGTAGTGATCAGTTTTGGGGCAATATTGACAATGCTTTTCTAGAGCGCGTTCATTTCTTGACATGTGTATATGTATGTATGTATGTATGTATGTATGTATGTATATTCTATTTTTTAATTATTATAAATCTTCCACTGAGGAGGGAGCCGGTTTCCAACAAAGATACAAGGCTCCGTCTTTGAGATGTAGTTTACACAGACAAATTCACGTTTGGAACTTGAGAAAAGTCTTGCATATTTTTACTGTTCCACTCACAGATTGCACTTGTAATGTACGAATTAGCTAGTCGATTTCTCTTTCTGAAAATCCCAGTTTATCCAGATTCTCCTCCAAGCATTTACCAACAAAACCAAGTGCTCCAATTATTATTGGTATGAATATGAATTTATAGTCTGGATATAGAAGCTGGAAGTTTATAAACTTTATACAATATCATAACCTCTACTATTGAAATAATAATATATAGGAGTTGAACGATATGTTATGGAACTGAGCCTTACAATTATTTGGATATATTTTTTCTGGTGCATAAATACTTATCATCTCTCTCTTTCTCTCCTCTGTGTGTGTGTGTGCGTGCGCGTGCGCATGTGTAATCCAAATAATAAGACAAAGAAATACTTCAACACATCTTTAATGATCAGTTCCAATTGATTCTGTACCAAATCTGCTTGCAACGCCAGTTTAAGCAACAATTCGAAGCGAAAATTTACGTAATGTTTGCAGTTTTAGACATTAAAGTGGCATTTCATCAGACTTGCATCAAAGGTGGGCTCTTACATTGTGCCAATGTAAGAGCGCACCTTTTGATGCAAGCCTTCACTAAATCCACACGATGGTTTCACCGTCATGAAACAAGGATTTTCTACACTTAAAGAATTTCGGTGTTAGTCTGAGTTTTGATTGCTCAGAACTCGGGTTGAGTGTTTCATTGGAAATACCCTATCTTTAAATCCTGCTAGGACCTCTTATATATATATATATATATATATATATATATAGGAAACGTGTCTCCTCTCCCCTTAAAAACGAACTGCATGAAACTAGAGCTTTCTGTCTTTGTGTAAATACTTTGTCTCACCATCACATAATATCTCTTCAACATAGCTAAATCTTCACCACAAGTCTAGTTCTCCACTTCAAAGCCAAAAACTACGACCAACCCTTTACAAATCCTAAATGAAACCCATAATGGAATACTATTTCCGCAGCTGGGATGGTGCTGTTATTACACATGCATACATCCTACACTGCATTTAAATAAAAATCCCTCGAATGATCGACATGAAGTTGCTCACCAACACACTCCAACTCTGTTCCACTTTTCCTATTCTATTAACTCCACTTACAATAAAATTCTTCTCAACAGTGATGGCTGCTCTCGTGTCACCTTTAAACTCTGTCACCTTTAAACTCATTTTTTCTTCCCTTCTCGTGACTTATAATACCCACATTCTAGGTCCTACACTGACTACTTCACCCAGGCTTTCTTCCCAGAATGTCAGTCCTCTAGAATTCTTCTATCCTGTCTGTTTTTCCTTACATTGTCATCTTGCATCTTTTTTTTGAAGAGAAACATTAACTGGAGCCAAGAATTAACTGTTGTGGCAATTGTATCAAGGTAAGAGAATATTTCTATTACAAAAGTAGTGGCTCTCACCACAATGAGATTCAATCGATTTTAAAGAAACCAACCCTTTGAGATTAAATAGTCATAATATGCCGTTTTTCCCTCTCACATATTATCTACGTCTGTAAGAAGACCGGAGGTTGAGGAGGGGTAGTAGTTTTGCTCCGAAAAAGCTTGGCTCTGCTGACAAATACAATCTTTGTAGACCCAGAAGGTGGGCTGGTCGTTCTAGACTTGAAGTACAGAGATTAGGCTTTCAGATTAGTTGGCATTTATGCGCCGAGTCTTAAAAGCAAACAGACTGATTTCTATCGACGCCTGTAGAACTTTCTCGTGACGTCGAAGACATTAGTGGCGTTAGATTTTAACACTATACTGGATGCACGCCAGGATTGTGCTGGCTCAATTAATAGGAAGGAAAACATGCACCTCATCGATCTGCTTGAGCGGTTTCAGCTGGCAGATCGTTACAGACTTGATCACCCTAGCGTCCCAGTGTGAACCTGGAGTAATGGCGACGAGTCGTTCAGGTCTCATATAGATAGAATAACAGTTCGTACTAGAGATAAGTCTAGTTTTAGTTGTCCTCAGTTTGTTCTGGTCTCCTACACGGATCACAAGCTAGTGATGTGTAGGGTGAACATAAATAGAATACATAGATAGGGATCTGGCTAGTGGAAGCTAAACAAGACTATTTTGTCTTATGTGGCATACCGCAGTCAGATTAAGGAGGCACATGTTAAATGACAGGTGGTGATTTGCCCTCAAACGAGCCATTCGACTTGAGTCAATTAGATTTAGCCAACAGCTAAGTTTAGAGTAGAAGGGAATCTAGTCAAGGATTTAGAAGAGGCGTTAAGGTTGGGCTCTGCATCCCAAGTTTTGACAGCGAGATCGGCCTTGGACAGACACCTCAAAATCAAACACGAGGGATGCAGAGTTCGGGTTAAAGTACGTGCATTGGACCGCGAAGGAATTAACGTTGCCGGGTGAGCCCGTACAGTAGAGACCCAGCGTGGCAATGATGCCGCAATTGGATTTTTGGTCGATGAACAGGAACGTTTGATTGAAGGACAAGATGAGATGTGTGAGGTCTCTTACATTGCCGAGTTGTTCGGGAGGAGTGAGGCGCTGGACCATGGTGAGCCCCTTCGGGACTTCCTGATTGGTGGTCCGCGTCTCTGGGCACGAGAGGCTGAGTGCTGTGAGGGACCGATCACGGCTAAAGAGGTTATAGAGGTACTGTCCGAGTGCCCCCCGGGACAAGTCGCGGGTATTTGATGGACAACCCTACGAGTTTCTCAAAAGTATGCCAGACTTGTTCGGGCACCTACTGGCCAGCGTCTATGCCAAATGGCAGCAGAATGGGAGAATTCTGAAGGCTGCGAGCCGGTGGGTGGTGACGTTGATCAGAAAGGATCTGAGCAAGGGGAACATTATTGATAACTTTAGGCCCATAACTCTGTGAAACACACAGTTAAAGATATTGGCACGGGTCGTGGGCAGCCTTGTTGGGGAAGCGCAAACATGCGCCATCCCAGGCAGGACGATACACGACAATCTCCACCTCATACACTACACCTTAGAGCGGGTGGGTAAAATATCTGGCAAAGGTGGGGACCTGGTACATTTAGACTAGTCTAAAGCGTTCGATAGGGTTGACCATCGGTACCTGGCGGCGGTTCTCGGAGTGGCCGGTCTAGACCCAACTTTCTGAGGCTGGATCGCTGCTTTGTACAGCAACATCGAGTCTGCCGTCCGGGTGAACGGTTTCTTTTCGAAACCGTTCGACATTAAGCGTTCTGTTCGCCAGGGATGGCCCCTGTCTCCGCTTTTGTATGTGTTGGCTCTTGAGCCATTGCTGCGAAGGATGGAGGCATCTTGCGTGATCTGAGTTGTGCAAGAACTGCGACCGCGTATGCGGATGACATCACCATCATCGTGTCAGATGAAAGGCAGCTACCTTGTGTAGAAAAGTTACGAATGAACGGAAATGACTAAGTGCAGCCATCTAACGACAAAAGGGGATACGTCAGATAATGGCGGTGGGTCAATTAACCCGGTGATGTATAAAATATGGAATTTTTAATTATTATCTCGATTTCTGTAAAAGTTTTAAAATTTTCATTCGATTTCATTACATTTGTCATTTCATTATAATCACACTGTGTATGTTCGCTTGTCTGTCTTTGTGGTGTCTCCACTGTGTTGGGCCCTGTGTGGCCAATAAAAGAAACTGAGATGAGAAATCGCAGGAAGTCGAAAGGTGTCGTTCGTAGAGTCACAGGAAATAGTTGAAAAGTTGTTATAGTTCGTTGAGTTGTTTTGGATTGGTTACAGTTGTTGGCAGAGTATTTGGGAATACATCAAATGGAGACAGCTGGTGTCTACCCCATACCGTGGTATTATATATGACACTGTATTAGTGAACGACAATAAGGTAACATATATAGAAACCACGTTATAAAAGTGGCGACGAGTGATTCGAAGGTTACGTTGGTCATTAACAATTTTTTATGATACAAAAAATTCGTTAGTTATGGGAGACCTACTAGCTGACGTATTACAGTTGCAGGAGTTGCACCAACAACTACAACACAATCAGTTCTGGAACTGATGTTGAGGTGGTCGGGAAACACTTCAAGTTCGTTTTCTCCAGATGGCTTAGCGAATGTTATAACTGAATTTAGTTATAACCCAGAAGAAGGTATAACCTTTTCGGTGTACTTCAGTAGATACGAAGAAATATTCAAGGAAGAATGCAAGTGTTGGACAGACGATGAAAAAGTGAGACTACTGTTACGGAAACTAGGTCCTTCAGAACATGAAAAATACTGCAATTTTGTCTTACCTAAAAAAAAAAAAAAAAAAAACATGTTTCGAGGAAACAATTGAATTGCTATCCAAAATGTTCAGCGATAAGAGTTCCCTGATTAACACTAGCTGGGAGTGTTGGAACCTAGTAAAAGAAGAGGACGAAGATTTTGTCATTTATGCCGGAATCGTAAATAAAATGTGCGAAAAATTTAAACTGAAGGAATTATCTCCGGATACGTTTAAATGCCTCGTCTTTGTGCAAGGTTTGATAGCAAACAAAGATGCAGAAATACGTGAACGGATTCTTACAAAACTAGAACATGAGGACCAGAATTTAATCCTCAGGCAGTAGCAGAGGGATGTCGAAGAATTATCAATTTGCGACAGGATGTAAAGAAGATTGAAGAAAAAATTTCTAAAGTACAGACATGTCAACCGGGAATAAATAAAGAAAAAGGAATGTCATGGCGAAGTTCATGCTATGGGTGTGGAGGTCTGTATTTTAAGAAAGACTGCCCATTTCAAACATGGAAATGTTTTAGCAGTCAAGAATAGGACATAAAAACTCGCACTGCACAGCGAAGCAAGAAAGGTTGGAAAAAAAATTCTTCCAAAAAGGTTTTTTCAATGGAAAGTCATGACGATACCCCAAAAAGAAAGTACGTGTATGCAAAAATAAACGACGCGAACGTGAAACTATAACTAGACATGGGTAGCGACATTACAATTTATTGATACCGACATGGGGAAGAAAATTGGTAAACCTACATTAAAGAAAACATCGAAAAGTGCACGAGGCGTTACAGGTGAAAGATTACACTTAGGCGAAATGGTAAGAGACATTACATTTCGTTATAAAACCAGTAAAACAAAAGTGTTTGTGTTAAAAAATGCAACAAACTTGTTCGGCACCGACTGGATGGAATTGTTTCATTGAATGTCTGAAAACGTGTCACTATCCGCTACCTACTCCGGAAGATATTTTTGTGAAGTTAAACGGGGACAAGTTATTTTCGAAACTGGATCTCTTCGATGCGTACCTGCAAATTAGAGGAGACGAGGAATGCTCAAAATGCCTAACAGTGAATACGCTTAAAGGACTATATAGATTTAACAGATTACCATTTGGTCTAAAGGTCACACCTGCAGTTTTACAACAGGTTATGGGTGCAATGTTTGCGGACTATGAATTCGCAGTTCCATACTTGGATGATATATTAATCAAAAGTGAATCTCGTGATCAGCATGTCGAGCATGTAAAAATGAAAAAATAAGAGATTACGGTTTCACACTGAGTGACGGAAAATGTGAATTTTCTTACCTAAAATTAAGTATTTAGGACAAATTATCGACAGGAACGGACGACGATCGAACCCGTCGAGGGCAGACGCAGTTAAAAAATATACCTTCTCCGGCAAGCTTTTCTAGGTCTAGCGAATTATTATCAAAATTATATACCATATATGCATAAATTGAGGGCTCCACTTAATAATTTGCTAAAAAAGGATGTAAAGTGAAATTGGTCAAATAATTGTCAAAAGGCGTTTGACGATATTAAAAAAATATTAGTATCGGATTTGTCGCTGGCTCATTTCGATCCTGCAGAGGAGTTTATAGCTTCTGACTCTTTTGAAGAAGGCGATGATTCATGCCTCACGTTCTCTGAAAAACTACAGTCAAATAGAGAAAGAAGCTCTAGCAATCATTTTTGCTGTGAAGAAATTTCACAGATTTTTGCACGGTAGAAGTTTTTGGCACCAAACTGATCACCGACCATTAGTATCAATTTTGGGGTCGAAGAAAGGAATTATAATTATTTAAAGCTATATATTGCTAAGTCCACACTTACAGTTTGCATCTCCAGTCGGGAACCTCCATCTTGTATGTTGATCTACTGGAATCTGTTCAGAGAAATCTAGCCAAATACCTTCCATCAGTCTCTTAGCATATCTACAACGTCTTGCTTCTCTGGGCATCGATACAATAAGGTTTCGATGTCTAGCAGTTGATTTTGTAGAAACCCTTGGTCACCTTTTTGAATTCAATATCTCTACCATCCATAGATATGCTTATAAAAATAAATAGAAATAAAAATAAACAGCGCAAATTGTCGAGGCATGAAATAAATTACCCGCATCCTTCAAAAACCATCCTTCTTGAGATTTGCTAATGCTACTCCTGACGTCTCATGCACCACTTCTTCTTTGTAGTTCAATCCCTCTTTTCTGTCTTTCTGTATTTTATACTGTGTACTATGCATACACTTTTGGCCATCATTGTTGCTTTTTGTCCCGCTTTTACTTTTGTCACAAGCGACCATATGATGTTTCATCTATACTGATATGATAGCTGCTTGAGTTAAAGAATGAAGATATGTTTCTATGCTGTATGAAGAAATAACTGAACAATACCTGCGAACATTTAATAGAAGAATTTATTGTCGCACATAACAAACTGCGTTGCCATTTTCAGTTGACAACAGCAATAATTACAGACTGGGAGAGAGATACTGCTCTGAGATTATAGCAAGCTATTGGTATGGCAACATACGGATTGTCCAACATATGTGAAAACAATTGTGCTCTCTTCGTGGCGACAGTTCTTGGTCATCTATCTTATCCTTCTGTTCTGGCCGTCTACCTAGGCCGTCTGGTTGCAAAAGTTCGCACCGAACGGTTTATATAGGGGACCAGAAGCCAAATCCTAGAATGTCCGAGAAAACCTTGTCCACGCCATTGCTTCATGCTGATTGAGTCGATTAATAGACCAATCACGTGAAACTATGGTGGTTTGTTCGTGATGTATGACCTCATGTCCAGGGATTCGGTTTCGAATCGCCGCTACACTCTTTTCCGACGAGTTGTAGTGCACCTGAGCACTATATACAATCAGCTTATTACTATAGAAGAGATAGGTATATATATATATATATATGAGAGAGAGAGAAATAAGAGAAGAGTATTAATATCAGAAATATCTGAATAAAACGAGGTGCATTCATTAAAAAGTAATTATTTGCTGCCAACTCTGCGGTGGTTTGCAAATGATGTCTCTCAAACTGTCTTTGCTGTCATGCTCAGAAACTGAGAAGATGGTGAACTAGTGAGATTATCGATTGCGTGCGTGTTTTTACAGTTGCTCAGGTTGATATATAGTCAAGCGTTGAGTAAGTGTAGATGTGAAAATTGAGTATAGCTAGACAGACGCGCATAACACTTTTGCAGATTGGATTAGCATCTGACGATAATTTAACAGAGATACCAGGGGATGAGGAGTGATAAAGTGAGTGAGTTTTGAGTAAAACAAGTACGGATTTTTTCATGTCAAAGTTCATAGACAGTTTCCAGAAAATCTTCCAAGTTGAAAAAAACCTTCAATGCACTGTTACAATGATCTATTTCAGTATATTAGAGTATTGATCGGTTTAGTGATTCAGGACAAAACTGAACAGTTATCTGCAATTATTGGAACACAAAGGTTCTCGAATATAAATTCAATAAAACCTTGTTTAGATTGATATATAATAGTTACACTTTAATCAGAGTGGCAATAATGTACAGAAAATAGCCCATTCCTTCCTTTGCTTGTTAACAAAGTGCATTGAAGGTGAAATAAAGTGAAATATTGTTTTCTTTAATATTGTACAAAAGTTACGATTTCTTGTCGTGAGCTTTCAAACTGACTATGCAAACGCCCACCTATTATTAGAAGTTATTGTATCGTTGAAGCAAAATAGTTGTCGTTACTATTCCCAATAACATTAATGATTCTGACCCCCTTTTGATAGATGGTGCCTTTTAATATTAAAAACGGACATTAGTAACTGCATACGATACTAATTAGACGGTTCTTATCCTGTCACCGACACTGCTGTGTTTATTGTAAAGATACCGTTTAAATAACTCATACCAACAAGTAATAAATATTAATTCCTTTTACTAATGGCACAAGGCCAAAAATTTTAAAGAAGCGGGATAGTCAACTGCATGTACTCTAGTGCTCAACTGGTACTTCTTTTATCGACCCGAAATGATGGAAGACACAATCGACCTCGGCGGAATTTGAACTCAGAACGTAAAGCCGGAAGAAATGCTGCGGAACATTTTGTCCGGCGTGCTTACGATTCTGTAAGCTCGCCTCATGCAGTAAATATTAATGGTAGATATTGAACTACAGACGAATGTTTTTATCTGACAGTTACTATTTAAAATTCTCTTATGAGCCTGGTGAAGCCAACGAGAACCCACTCCAGAGTATCTTTTCCAGAAGATGAAGTAAAATATTCAAACAAATGATTAATTGAAAAAAACAAAACAAAAAACAACAACAACAAAAACCCGTTATTACAAGACAGGCGTTCAATCTCCGTTAAGAGAAAGACAAAAACAAACTTATTGCTATCGAGGGGAAATGGGCAAATAACATACTAAATTTATGAAATTTAAAGATCAAAAATATTGTTTTCTCACGAAAGTAAAAGGTTAACTGTCGCAGAAATAGTTGATTGAATAAATCTATGATCAGGACTTGTTTTATCGACAACGAGAAATGAAAAAGCAGTCGGTCCAAGTTAATTTGAACTCAGAACATAACTAATAGACTTGACAACGCTGGTCATGCACTCCTAAGATGTACACGTGTTTATAATAGTAGAGGCGTCCAAGTGATTTGCTGACACCAATATTATAGAATTTAAAATGCAAGTGATATTTTTTTTTTGTTGAAAGGCATTACTTATAAAAAGAATATCCAACAACATCATGGTGAAAATATGCTTCACGCTTTGTTAAAGACCGCTTTACGGCAAAAAGTTTATTTGTTGATATAGCAACCAATGATGTCAAGGTAGGTAATTCCCAAACTTTACTGTGTTTATCTTTCGATACGCGAATAGGTAATATTATTTACGGAAACTAATGTACCACACAATCCAGTGGTGTAAGAGTAATGAGATACACTCCTCTGGTGAGTTGTGATGGTGGTTTCGTTTCGATTCTCAGATGTTGTCGTTACACATCACTTTTATTATTCTCCAAAGAAAGTGTGAAGGTGACATCTTATTTCCCTTACCTCCGTCACCAGTCAGATGGTGTTTGGTTGAGACTTGGGCCTAAATTAAAATCCCTCACGCAAAATCAGCTTCGTCTGTCATCTCCCAGAGTTAGCAAAACAAGTACCTGCAAGAGGCGGGATCGAACAATTTCCTTATACACACACGCACAAACATAACACACGCACGCAATGGAAACAATATTTCCTTTTAGGTTAGAAATAAGCGTAACTTCTGATTAACGTTGTTCATTAATGATGAAAATGCACAATCGACCTCGGCGAAATTTGAACTCAGAACGTAAAGCCGGAAGAAATGCTGCGGAGCATTTTGTCCGGCGTGCTTACGATTCTGTAAGCTCGCCTCAAGCAGTAAATATTAATGGTAGATATTGAACTAGAGACGAATATTTTATATGATAGTTACTATTTAAAATTCTATTATGAGCCTAGAGAAGCCAACGAGAACTCACTCCAGAGTATCTTTTCCAGAAGGTGAAGTAAAGTTAGAGAGAAAAAGTTCGTTCGATTTTGGATAACGTTTCTTCTTTGAGGCTATCCGGCTTAACATGAACACTTGACACCTTAGGTGCCTTTAGTGGACGTCACTATGTTGTATCATTCAGCCCAGTTCTTCGGTTTGAGGATAACTTCCTGCCCTCACCCCATTAGTTTTGTAGGCTATATAATTATGAGTTCGGCTTTCTCACCTGAATGGATGGCAGGGGCATAACTATAGTTTGTTGCCCATCTCTATTTTATTTTTTCAACCTTTTTTAAAATGTATATTTTTAAACAAAAATTTAGTTTTCAGTAATGTCGGTAAAATTAGGTGGTGGTGGTGGAAAGTTTTTATCGGTGGTATTTCGACTCACCTCCCTCTCTTTTTGGATGAATTTTTGTGGAGATGCGTTCCTGGAGGTAATTCACAACTCCGACGAAAAAAAAAAAAAGAAAAAAGTTTTATTAATATAATCGTGAAAAATGTACGTCTGTATTCTATTTAAAAATACACATTTTAAAGAAAGTTATGAAGAAATAATGTCGGCGATGTACCGAACTGTAGTTGTGCCGGTATATTAAACAAAATTTCTTTTATATGTTTTGGTCATTAGAATACGGGCCACAACCTCGATGGGCTTATTTCAATCTGGTACTTATTCTATTAGTTTTTTTTTTTTTTTACTGAACCACTAGGTTACAAGATAAAAACAAACCAATAAAGTTTTTATTTCTTTATTGCCCATAAACACAGAGGGGCTAAAGATAGAGGGGACAGACAAAGGGATTAAGTCGATCACATCGGCTCCAGTGCGTAACTGGTACTTATTTAATCGACCCCGAAAGGATGAAAGGCAAAGTCGACCTCGGCGGAATTTGAACTCAGAACGTAACGACAGACGAAATACCGCTAAACATTTCGCTCGGCGCGCTAACGATTCTGTTAGCTCACCGCCCTACAAACCAATACAAGTTGTCAAGCAGTTAGAGAACACACATACACAATATATGCAAATATATTACATAGGCACAAACAGATGTATACGGCTGTCCAAGGAAATTTCATAAGTCACATTTGTATAGTAAGTAGTTGAATGGATATAAACCCTTCCCCACTCTATCTCGCCCTTACAACCTTACCTTTTCACATTTCCACACAAACCGACAGGAGACGGTTCTTGCCAAAGCAATGACTAAAAAAAAAAAAAGGATCAGTCTAAGGGGCATAACTCATATAGGGTTAAAAGCTAACCTTACTTTTTGAATGTTTTTCATTCCCTTTTGTTTTTTGTTCCGGATGTGGTGTTTGAGACTGCCTGTGCAAAAGAACCGAAGTGATACTTGTCCGATCAGCGAAGTCTGACAAATATTAAATTATTCTTCCATTCTAGGAAGAATTTTGTTTTGTATGAAACCGCCCGGAGGAAAAACAAAATTGCGATTATGAATGCTGTATAACATACATACATACATACATACATATGTGTGTGTGTGTATGTATGTATGTGTATCTATATACATGTTTATACACATATATGTTCTCTTTCTCATATATATATATATATATGTATATATATATATATATATATATATATATATATATATATATATATATATATATACATACATTATATATTATACACACACACACACAAACTTACTTACATATTTGTTTTTGCAGGAAGGACAAGAAATAGTAGATAGTGTGGAGCCAGTGGAAAGTGGGGGAACACATCATATTGATGGTGATTGGAGGTAAGATGAGGGAGGGTTGGAAGAACATGAGTTTAGCCAGCTCTGAGAGGCTAAACTGTAATTGGAAAAGACTGAGGCATGAGACAACAAGTTTGTGAATCAGAGGCTGGAGATTGTTGGCAAGTGACTTCAGGCCAACCAGACAGTGATTTTACATTGGATGTAGTTTAGAATGTCTGTATATGCAAGTAGTAGCTCCATAGAAGATATGGGAGCAATATTCTGTTGTGGGTCTAACATGAGCTTTGTAAATGGTTAGTCATCATCATTAGGAGGCGCAATCGCCCAGTGGTTAGGGTAGCGGATTCGCGGTTTCGATTCCCAGACCGGACATTGTGAGTGTTTATTGAGCGAAAACACCTAAAGCTCCACGAGGATCCGGCAGGGGATGGTGGCGAACCCTGCTGTACTCTTTCACCACAGCTTTCTCTCACTCTTACTTCCTGTTTCTGTTGTGCCTGTAATTCAAAGGGTCAGCCTTGTCACACTGTGTCACGCTGAATATCCCTGAGAATTACGTTAAGGGTACACGTGTCTGTGGAGGGCTCAGCCACTTGCACGTTAATTTCATGAGCAGGCTGTTCCGTTGATCGGATCAACTGGAACCCTCGACGTCGTAAGCGACGGAGTGCCAACAACAACAGTGATCATCATCCAGTTGGGCAGCTTGCTCAGACTAATGCAACTTTTCCATGCCAGATGTCCTGATCAAGCAATGCAGCATGGGTGTTTGACTTGGGTTTTAGTCACATTGGTCTTTTGCTAGCTGAAATGTCTCATCTGTGCATGCCATGACCACAGACGATAGAATAGGTTACTAACTGAACTGGTTGATCATGGGCATTGACTGGTTGTATGTTCATCTGTTGAGCATCTGAGGATATTTGCCATTGATTCAATAAGTTCACAGGCTGAAATAGTTTGCATCCACAACGTTGCATCCTGTGATCTCAACATAATCTGAAAAATTGTAAAAGATCAGTAGTTGAAGTATATTCTGACTGTAAAGAAGAAGGCCAGTTTTTGTGATAGCGTCTATACTATGCACATTTTCATTCTTAACATTATATTATCCCTATCTGAGTTAAAATAGATGTTGCAGTAATTTTCCTTACATCATATTCATAAATAGCACAAAGAAGTGAGGTCATCTGGAAAGAGCCACAGTAATAATGATACTAAGAGTGAGGAGTATAAATATGGTTGTGATGGAAATAATAATGGAGTTGATGATGATATGCTAACTATTTCTCTCTACCTGAAGTTAAAATCTTAATACAATATTATTATTTGATTTCACATAGAGCAGATGGTTAACTGATAAAGATGGTAGTTATAAAAAAAAAAGAAAAGGATGCTATCTTTCATTTCTCAAAAATTTCCAAAGCCATCTTATCTTTGAAGTAAAATATTTCAAACTTATGCTTGAGTTTCTTTTCTCTAATCAATTTCTATCATTTTGTTTTTCATTCTAGATCCGGTATGGGTGAACTAAAGAAATGTTTGAAAAATTCAAAATTGCTGTAAGTTTTACACATCTATCATTTTACTAATGTCAACCACTTAACAGTGTGTGCTGGGTGAAGGGTGTAGCTGATCATATGGACTTTATTTTATCGACTCTTGAAGAATGAAAGACAAAGTTGACCTGTATTAAAACATTTTTTATTGTATATAGGTGTATGAAAAACGTTTCAGTTCAGAAAAACCATAATTCAATATGATTTGTTGTGGGTTAACCAGTGTCTCAGCTAGAATTTGTGCATGATCCTTGCTTTTAGAATTTGTGCATGTTTGGATGGTCCTTGCTTTTGTGGCTTTCCTCCCTAAAACATATATAGGAAAGTTGGTTATACATCATTAGATGTATACCTGACTTTCCTATATAAAATTAGCGCTTTTACACTCCAGACCATCAACTTAAACATTTATTCAGGTGGTCAATATATGCATCTTTGGTTCTTGTTGTTACAGCTTCTGTGTGTGTGAGCATAGTTGTTGGGACATTGTTATGTAGATGTAAGCAAGCTGTCGAGTGTAAGTCCGAAAGATGGAGAGTGACAGCTAAACACGTAAAGAGACTGTCTCCAGAGTTGGAATGTTGGAGACACTGCTTGACACGTCCATGCTCATGGCTGGCCGACCAAGAAAGAGATAGAATTAAGCGGGAAAGCTTGCTTGTTTAATTCCACGCATGCGTGAGACTACGCATGCGCACGGCGTTACTACAGGGTTCCACGCATGCGTGAGACTACGCATACGCACGGCGTTACTACACATATATAAAAATGTACCAACCCTTCCTCCAAAATGGTACCTCATAGAGTCTGTCCTTCTCTCCTTTTAGCTATACTAGTGCGTTTAATGTTTTGGAAAAATCATGAGTAGCATGGAGTTTCTAGAGGGATGTGTTTCTAAAAGCAAGTGGTTAGATAAAGTCTTCAGTATGAGTTCTAGGAGAAGTAAGTAATTTGATTGATAAATAATCAACAAATGTATAGCTGTTGTTTAACTCCAGATCAACCCTGATGAAGCATACCTATGAATCAAAGGCATTTAAGCTGTGACCACCCAACTTGTTTAAGGATATGTCTAAGACTACATTTATCCAGTGTACCCTTTCTTTATTTAAGACACTACAACAATGATTTCCAATGCTTCTGTCACCTCATCACCCTAGCTCTCTATGCTTAAGGTGCACAACACACAAAGTACACATTCTAAATAATCCTTTCTACTATAGGCAGAAGGCCTGAAATTTGGGGAAGAGGTATAATCAATTATATTGTCACCAGTACTCTACTGGTACATATTTTATCGATCCTGAAAGGATGAAAGGCAGTCGACTTCTGTAGAATTTGTACTCAGAATGTGAAGATGGACAAAATACCACCAAGCATTTCATCCGATGTACTAACAATTCTGCTAGCTTTTGAATTTAAAACCTTGTGATACTCTTAATTATCACCTAGAAGATCCTGGTTAGAGGCCACTATGGCAGAGTATGATTTAAAGAATGTTTGGCTGCCATTTGCTGGGGATGAAACCACATAGAAGTTACTTCATTGGTTCATTTATTGCAAAGCTAAAGGAGAAACAGAGATATTCACACACTGGGCTAGTAGGTTATAGTGTTGATGAGTAAATGTCTGTCAATTAGGGTCAAAAATCTGTTGTTACCATCCATATTTGCAGAATGTTATATTTACTGAAAGATCTACAAAACCCTTATTATTTCATTATTCTTTGTTGCTCTCATTATAGGGAACGTCAGATACGTTTTAGGTGTGGTATTCAAAACACTGTCTTTGATGTATTACAAGCACGAGCAGGCTGGCAGGAAGTGGTAAGGTATGTTGATAGTTTTTACAATTTAATTTGTGTGTGGTGATATTAACACTTTTATTGTGTATAGAATTACTCTTGTTATGTAGTATATTCCTTTGGTAGTTGCCTAGTTTAACCCCACCGCCTGGCATTGTGAATGCCTTAAGTGGAGTTCACTCTGTTGCAAGCATTTGGATCAGGCTCCCTCTCATCAGTCTGTGAGGTCTTGTAGTGAGTCATGAATTCTGGCTTCCCTCCTGACTAAAAGAAAATAGAAAAATGCCAGCATGGAAGGCAGACATTAAACAATGATGATGATAATGTTATTCTGTTCCTTACCTTTATGGTTAGTCACATTATCAGCAACATCAGCATTAAGAACAACTACAACAACAACAACAATTGCAAAAAAACAATTCAATTTACTTAGGTTTCTTCTACAGATTCATCAACAAGGGACCGCTACAAGGTTGCTCAACTTGGTAAAAATAACAGCCAAATCTCCCATTAATCATTCTCTGCCGTTGTAATGGAAAGAAGGGTTGGATAATACATGCAGTCCTAGATGCAGTATATTTGAATAATAAGTTGAATGTCCAAGGCTGCAATTTTCTTTATTGTAGATCTACCCTGCTTTCTCTGTTAACCTTCCTGTAATTCTACTGCATCTCTTATGTGTTGTGTCCCCAGCTTGCACTGGGTACACTGTATGGAATCTCTATTTACACCCTTTCTACATTTCAAACTTGAAGGAATTAGTGTCTGCTTGCTTTCTTACTTACTAGAACTTTGGTCTTTGATAACTTAACTTTAAAGACCCTTTCATTCTTGGTTTTGCTTCCCCACCTGGAATTTCTTTTCTAATTCTACTACATATTCAACTATAAGAACAATGTTATCAGCATAGAGGAGTTCCTATGGGTTCTTAGTTTTAAACTCCTCTGGAGGACAATGATACACACACACACACGTGCGCATATATATGTATGTATATCTATGTTGTGGGTGTGTGTATATTGTAATATTGTAATATTGTAAATCGTGTTTTAACTTTTACAGTGAAGAAGACTGGGATTTCTTTTGGTGTGACCGAGAATTCTCAAAAGACAACTACACAGGATTGTACCTGCATGAACACCAGCGGATGCTTCATTTCAGAAACCATCATGAGGTAAGAAATCTCCATGTTATAAGAAATCTCCATGTTATAAGAAATCTCCATGTTGTAAGAAATCTCCATGTTGTAAGAAACCTGGGTACTTTTCAAGTGATACTGGTACCTGAAAGGACAAACCTGTATGTGTGGAAGACAGTAATTTTACTTAGCTTCACATCTCTTATCAAGTACATCAAATCGCCACATCTCCCAGTCCCTTGTTAGTTCCTCAATGAGGCCCAGTGTCCGAAAATCCTTTATCACCACTTCCCACCTTTCTCTCCACAATATACAAAATGATATAGCTTGGTCATGGCTGGAACATCTTTGGTCATAGGGCTGCTCAAGGAGGATTGGCCTGGTGCTAAACAGTTAAAGCAATAAAAAAAGACTTGTGGTAAGTAATATGATGGAGGTATGAAATCATCTTTATGCTGTGAAAGAATTCCAATGATTAGAAAAAAAAACTCCAGCATGTGTATTAACAACTGGAAATTGGCTTAGAATCTTCATAACTTTGATATTGTTGAACAGACAACAAGATACTACTCCATGGCATCACAACATCACAAACACTAAATGAAAACTTTAGAAACATTTATCACTATTTTATACTGAAATTTCCTTACAAAACCTCTTGCCAAGCGAATTAGACAGAAGTCAATGAGTGAGTCTCTACATGGTCTGGGCTTAGGCATAATAATATAATGTTCATCCATTGGTGTTGATGATGACCAAGGACATCACATGGGCGAAAAAGACAGGTAACAGTGCATCTGGCTGTGATCGATCAGGCCAATGTGAGCTTGGAAGGTTCTTTTGCAGGTCAGGTACTTAGTGGTCTGCTGGGAATGAAGGCCAGGATTTGCCTCTGGACTTGCGCAGCACATGTTTTCTTTGCACTCCTGCATGGTTTGGGCTTAGGCACAACTGTGTGGTTAACATGTTTACTTCAAAACCATGAACTCTTGAGTTCAATCTCACTGCATGTCATCTTGAACTTGTATTTTTACCATAACCTCAGGTCTTGTGAGTGAATTTGGAAAGATGGAAACTATGTAGAAGCCAAGTCAGATGGATTGTTCCTGTAATCCAATGGTCTAGCTTTGTCACACAGTCTTACACAGATTCTGCTACGAACTACATTAAAGATACATATGTATGTGGAATACTCAGCCACTTTGAATTCTAATTTAATGAATAACAGCTCATTTAATTGAACAAATGGATGCTCATGCATCAAAAGCAATAGGGAAGTCCATCGTGTGGTTACTTGATCTGCAAGAATTAGCAGTCTAATATCCTTGAAATTAGAATTCACTTTTTTGAAAAAAGGAAAATACATATTATATAATGTAGTTATAGATATATTCCATTATCCAAAAGACAGGAAGGTCATAAATGGGATGCTTTTGATCATAGCTCAGCTTGATCAAGGATGGGCTTTGTGGTAAGTAGCTTGCTTACCAACCACATGGTTCCGGGTTCAGTCCCACTGCGTGGCACCTTGGGCAAGTGTCTTCTACTATAGCCTCGGGCCGACCAAAGCCTTGTGAGTGGATTTGGTAGACAGAAACTGAAAGAAGCCTGTCGTATATATGTATATATATATATGTGTGTGTGTTGTCCCCCCACCATCGCTTGACAACCGATGCTGGTGTGTTTATGTCTCTGTAACTTAGCAATTCGGCAAAAAGAGACCGATAGAATAAGTACTAGGCTTACAAAGAATAAGTCCTGGGGTCGATTTGCTCAACTAAAGGCAGTGCTCCAGCATGGCCGCAGTCAAATGACTGAAACAAAAGAGTAATATATATATATATATATATATATATATATATATATATATATATATATATATATAAAAGGTAAATTTCCAAAATTGGTTAGTAGGGATATAAAATCCTAGTGGGCACTGTGTTCACTTTTACTAGTTAACAATGCTGACTAACCTCAGTGAATGTAAATGAACTCCAGTTAGTTTACTATACTTCATAAATCCTCAGTTTGGTAAATCCATGTCTCTATAGAGACTGCAAAGTATCAGTAGAGAAGAAATAATTAATAAAAATTAGGAGAACAGATTTACATATCCAGGTTTTATTATATAGTTAATCACATCTTTTAATGTCAGTACCCTACATATGTTTCTGCTGCAAGCCAGTTCACACTGCAAATTAAGCATTTTGGTATGCATTTTTGTTGTTAATTACTGATACTGCTTCAGATACCATCTGAGCAGAGTTACTAGTCCAGCCAAAATTGTTTATACACATGGTGTTAGTTTACTAAAGATAGCCTAAATTTTGAATTTTCAACCTGGTTGGTGAAAAGACAAGTCATTTGCTCTCTGAAATTAGGTCAATTACTTGCTAATGTATTTAAGTTCATATACCTATTCTTGTCATTCCATCAGTGTAAATATATGTATAAAGAGTGAATGTATGATACTAATTATGAATATTCTAGGACAAAACAAAAACATCATGTCATGCCTTGAAGACTTTGTTGGTTTTTGGAATTCACATCTATAGTAGATACACAACTACACACACAAAGCTTTAAGACATTTCTGTTAATGCTCATTTATCAAATCATTGCATGTAAGAAATTCAATGTAAATATTGTCAGTTGTGGTTGCAATCATCATCGTAGGTGTCCTTTGATTGTGAAAGACTTTGGAGTTGTACCATTGGGTTTATTTTAGGATAGAGACAAGGAGCAAGATAATATGCAGGCATGGCTGAATGGTTAAGATACTTGTTTCAAAATCATGAGATTCCAGGCTCAATCACACCACATAGCATCTTGGACAAGTGTCTTCTGCCATAGCTTCAGGTCAGTCTAAGCTTTGTGAGTGAAACTGGGTAAACAGAAATAAATGGAAGCACATCAGATGACTATATCAATAATTCATACAAACAATGTTATGCTAATTCTGCTTGAAGGTTACATTAAAGAAATGATTGTCTGTGGAATGTTTGTCCATTTACACTATAATACAATAAATAACTAATTCCCATGATGAAACAATTGCAATATTCATCAACGGAACCAGCAGAAGTTCCATTTATATTTACTTCATTACCAACATATGCCCACAAACAGCTTGCTAAGAAATAAAAGAACAATATTTCATAAGGGTTACATTATGAGAGAACCTCTATGTTGAAACTGTATACCTTTTTTCTGTTTCCATTCAGTCTCTCAAGCTTCTGCCAAAGTTATCAGTAGAGAGATAGACAGAAGAACTGTAGAAATATAGAAGTGGGAGAATAAATATACTTACAGCATAGCATTTATTTTTTATTTTTTCATAGTAGAAAGAATTAATATGGCATAAGTGTACTGAAGCATTCTTTGTGTTTTTTCTTTTGCAACACACATGCATACAGATGCATTCACACATACACGCACACACATCTGCTTATATAATTAACGATGTGTCTCCTCTCCCCCTGTTTGTTTGTCTCTGTAACAAGTGCAACAAATCAGTTAGGTACAATGATACTTTCACTATATCTGTTTTCTATCAAAGTACTGGCAATTTGTAAAGTTAGCTGTGTCCATGTATAAATTGCATGTGTATGTGTGTGTGTATGTTTAATATCATTTTTAAAATAATAAATATTGACCGTTGACTGAACACTATTCAATTTTTTTTCTCCCCCATTATTATGATTGACCGTTGACTGAACACTATTCAATTTTTTTTCTCCGTGTTTTTCTCCTTGTCTCCGTATTCTTTCTGTTGAAGAGCGTAGCTCGAAACGTCAAAGACTTTCCGTATTCCCGAGCGTCATACTAATATATACTTTTGTTATTTACACCACCTGTCCTCGTCTGTTGTTATTTTTTGTATATTCTCCCCCCTATGTATATATAGATGTGTGCGTATATACATATCTGTAGTATATATATATATAGACAGTCTAAATTCAAACTGGTGTTCTAACAGCCTAGTCATATTCAGTGACAATTATATATATATATATATATATATATATATTTACATGAGGGGAAGTATTATCCACACTTTCACCAACCATAACATATCTTTATTATTGTCACACTGCCTTCTGCACATGCATGCTTATAGTTAGTACTATTGTGTCATGTGATCGAAGTTTGAGCCTGATCACACCATTTTTATTTCTGGCTTTGCTGTGTAAGCATGGCTGATCCACTAGCAATGTGCACCAAAGAAGAAAAGAGCAGTGATTTGATTTCTCTGGCCAGAAGGTGTGTCAGGTGCTGAAATTCATTGGAGGCTTTTAGTACAATACAGGTATGCCTGTCAGCTTCCACCACTGACAAGAAAATTCAGTAAGCTCAAAAGATGGAATGGTGAACTGGCGAGTTATCATCAATGAGGTAGCTTGTTCTCTACAGATCAGTCATGGTTCTGCCTATCAAATCATCCATGATGAGCTTGGCTTCCATAAAGTTTGTGCAAGATGGGTGCCAAGAGAGCTTCCTGCAGAGCACAAGTGCAACCATCTTGAGGTCTGCCAATATTTACTCAACCATTACAACAATGAGGGCAAGGATCTTTTGAACAGAATAGTCACAGGAGATGAAACATGGGTCCATCATTATGAGACAGAAACTAAAAGACAGAGTATGAAGTGGAAATATCCTGGCTCGCCTGCGATGAAGAAATTCAAGACTCAATCTTCCATAGGAAAGGTGATGCTAACCCTTTTTTGGGACTCAAAAGGGCCTATAATGGAAGACTACCTGGAAAAGGGGTGTACGATCAATAGTGCAAGATACAGTGCTTTGCTGGCCAACAAACTGAAGAGCAGCAATTCACACCAAATGCCAAAGCCTATTGTCAAAGAAAGTTTTGTTGTTGCATGACAATGCAGACCCACACATTGCTGCCCAGACCGTTGAAACCATTAACCAATTGGGTTTTGAGGTGCTGGAACACCCTGCCTACAGCCCAGATCTCGCCCCTTCCAACTATCATATTTTGGACTGCTCAAAGATGGTTTATGAAGTTGGCAATTTCCTGCAGATGAGGTTGTGAAGGAAGTGGTGCATAAATGGTTGCACAACCATCCGTAAACCTTCTTCATGGAGGAAATATGCAAGCTTGTGGACTGCTGGAACAAGTGCATTGAAAAGGAAGGAGACTATATAGAAAAATGACATACTTGTTTATCCCTTGCTTTTGTGTAAATACATTGAAAAAACAAGAGTGTTTATAATTTTTGACTCTCCCTTGTATATATATATATATATATATATATATATACACACACACATACATACATACACACACATACATATAAAACTGTATGTATATATTTTTTAATAATATATATATATATATATATATATATATATATATATATATATATATATATATATATACACATATATATCATAATCATCATTATCATTCAATGTCCGTTTTCCGTGTTGGCATGAGTTGGACGGTTTGACAGGAGCTGGTCAGCCAGGGAGCTGTCTAGAATCCAATTGTCTGTTATGGCATAGTTTCTACAGCTGGATGCCCTTCCTATTGCCACTTTACAAACTGTGCTAGGTGTTTTTTATGTGTCACTGGCATGGGTGCCTTTATGCAGTACTTGCACAAGTGCATTTTATGTGGCACCAGCATCTGTAAAGGACAAACCTGTATGTATGGCTGGCATCAATTTTACTTAGTACTGCAAATCACCACAACTCCCAGCTCCTTGTCATTTCTGCAGTGAGGCCTACTATCCGAAGATCCTTTCTCACTACTTTATCCCACATCTTCTTGGGTCTACCCCTTCCACATGTTCCCTCTCCATAGTTAGAGCTTGGCACTTCTTTATGCAGCTGTCCTCATCCATACACATAACATGACAAAAACCAGCAGTCTTCTCTCCTGCACACAACATCTGATGCCTCTTACACCCAGTTTTCCTCTTAAATCATTTACACTCTGTTGTGTGTGCACACTGACATTACCCACCCAATGGAGCATGCTAGCTTCATTTCTTTCAAGCCTTTGAAAGCCCTCTGTAGTCAAAGCCCATGTTTCACTGCCATGTAGCATAGCTGTATGTATACAGGCATCATACAATCTGCCTTTCACTCTGAGGGAGAGGTCTTTAGTTACCAACAAAGGTAGAAGCTTTCTGAACTTTGCCCAGCCCCTTCTTATTCTAGCAACTACACTTTCAGAATTTCCTCCTCCACTGCTAACTTGGTCACCTAGGTAACAAAAGTTATCTGCTACTACTAACGATCCTCCTGAGCATTTGAGGGAGTCTATTGCCTATGCATTTTTAGTGATTATTGTACCCAAACATTTTCCACACAGACTATTTTCTCCATTAACCTTCTTGTGATACCACTGCATCTCTCATGCACCCAAAGCTTGCACTGGGTACAATGTATGGAGTTTCTACCAACACACCTATCTCCCTGATATATATATATATATATATATATATATACACACACACACACACACACACACACACACACACACATATATATATATATATACATATATACACACACACACACACACACACATATATATATATATATACACACACACATATATATATATACATGTATATATATATATATATATATATATATATATATATATATATATATTGTAGTATTTATCAAATCATAAATAGAAACAAGTATTTTATCCTATTATAAACTATTTTTTACCATATTCAGCTTACAAGAAAAAATCTGATGGTGAAAAATCTAAAGCGTTTGAAACGACAAGTTGAGAGAGATCATGGGAAAGCTGAAGGTCAATTGTAAGTTGTTCTAAAATACGTGTTTGTTGGTTTAGTTAAATTAAATGTTCCTCAACACCATGTTACTGTAAGGTGATGAAGGGGCTTCTATGTAGTCATTCAACCCACTGAAAGTAGCAACCAAATCTCATCCTAAATTGCATATTACCATATTTAACAAAAGATGTAATAACTCATGGCTGAGGTGCCTTCAATCATAGATCTGCTTGTTAGCATTGACCTAAGGTTACCAACCACCACAGAATTATTCTCAATTCTTCTGAACTAATACTTCTCTCAGCTACTGTGTTGGTTTTTGCAGTTCTTACTGTCACCTCTATTTACTACTTCATTCGTCTTTGCTCTTTTGGAATGTATGATAAGAAGCTTGCTTCCCAACCACATGGTTCTGGGTTCAGTCCCACTGCATGACAACTCGGGCAAGTGTCTTCTATAGCCTTTGGCTGAACAAATCCTTGTGGGTGGATTTAGTAGACAGAAACGGAAAGAAGTCCATCATATATATATATATATATATATGTGTGTCTATATGTGTGTTTTTGTGTCTGTGTTTGTTCTCCCACCATTAGCATATTAAGGCTTGCCTATTAGCATATTAGGCTATTAGTATATTAGGGCTTGCCTACCTATTCATGTGAAGACTGGATCCAGCAGAAACCTTCATGGATCATCAAACAAGAAAGTGACTGTACAATGTCTTGTGGAGTGCAGGGAGCAAGATGAGGCTAGTAGTGGTTTTCTTTGGTGTGTAAAAGCACATCATAACTATCACCTATTGGCTTTTAGTGACATCTGTGCCTGATTTGGATCTTTATTTCTATGTATATGGCTAGTGCAGCAGTTACTGCTATTTCCAGCCGCAAGATGTCTATCATTGACAAGCTTCGAAGAGGCCAGAATTATGTGATCTAGTAGTCCTGGCAGTGGAAGTAGCAGTAATTGCCTGCTGCTGGTGATAGCCATGATGTACTTTTATGCACCAAAGAAAAACAACGATCAATGATTTTCTTTTGGTAAATATAGCTAAGTAAAGGATCATCCTAAAGAATTCTCTTCATCTGGGTACCTACCTTAATTATAATAAAAGTGAGGTTTTCTGTACCTACCACATTTGGTAGGTACACATGAGCCCACATTTGTTCTTGCATACTGGCTGACCACAATATAGACATAAGTATTGAAGTACATCCCACTCAGTTTTTTCCTGTCATGGAAATTTGAAGGAATAATATAAGAGTTAAAATTAACCTTCCCCAATCATTTCCCATCCTCACTTTCCTACATTTTCATTTCACCCCACCCTTATGTTGATCATAACGCCACCCTACAAACAAATATCTAATTAACATAAGCTTTATTTTTAATCTCCCAATCCAAGGGGAATAACTCCAATAAATTAAGAAAACTTTTTTCTTCCCGGGTTTTTGACCTGGACGATTTTGCTCTGATTTTTACAATCGCCATAAAACCAGCAAACCAGATGTGACACTTTCAGACCTCTAATGATTAGAATACCACACCATTCTATTCTTTACAGCCTTTTCTGATGATTGTTAAGACTCTTGAAATGGAACCAATTGGTAAAGTGGCTGATATGAGAATATAATATTCTATTAAATGTGTGTGTGTGTTTGTGTGGTATATACATATATTCTTATACATATGTATATACACGTATATATGCTATATGTACATATATATGTTTATATATATATGTGTGGATATATATATATATATATACACACGTTTATATATATATATATATATATATATATATATATATATATATATATATATATATATATATAGAGAGAGAGAGAGAGAGAGAGAGAGAGAGAATGTATGATATTAATTATGAATATTAACAATATGGGTGATTATTTTCACTCACTATTTAGCTTTGAAATACTCCATTCTGCATTGTCTGCTTTGTCTAAATTTCCTCTACTACTACTACTACTACTACTACTACCCCCCCCCCCCCACCTCCGCCACGACCACTACCACCACCGATGTCACCACCACCACCACTGCTTCTAGTACTAAAATCATGATCTTTTTTTTTAGAACTGCTTTCTAGTTGTTCAAATTGGGGATTTTGAATTAATTAAAATGTTCTTCTATTTTTCAGTTATGACTTTTTCCCAACATCCTTCGAATTACCTGTAAGTATAAAATGAACTCCATCTATTGTTTTCATTATTGTTATCATTAAGGAAAGATAAGGAGATCATTATTATTGTTGTTGTTGTTTTCTTCTTCTTCTCCTTGGTATTATTATTATAATAAGTATGGAGGATTAGTAGAATCATTAGAACATCAGAAAAATAGTCTTTGGTGTTTGTTCTAGCACTTTACATTCTCAGTTCTAATCTCACAAAGGTTGCTTTACCTTTCATTCCTCCAAATCATCAAAAATAAAATGCTAGTAAAGAACTGGGTTGACATAATTGACTAACTCCCTCCCCTCAAAATTGCTAGCTTTGCACCTAAATAGAGATTATTATTATTATTATTATTATTATTATTATTATTATTATTATTATTATTCAGTAGTTTTATTTTTATAACGTGCTTTCACTTCACTACCGAGCGCAGCTCTGTGTGCCTTGGGTATGTGCCGTGGTTTGCTGTGATGCTCTTATGGTTACTGTATTGAAAGTGTTTTTATTATTATTATTGTTCAGTAGTTTTATTTTTATAACGTGCTTTCATTTCACTACCGAGCGCAGCTCTGTGCGCCTTGGGTATGTGCTGTGGTGCCCTTATGGTTACTGTATTGAAAGTGTTTTGCGTAGGATGTGTGCAGTGCCCAGTAGTGCAATTTTCTGTATGTTATATATATTTGTAAGTCCTGGTGTTTTTGTTAAATATTTGTCTGAATATTTTTTTATTATACCTAAGGCACCTACTATAATAGGAATTGTTTCTGTTTTTAGATTCCACATTCAAGTTACCTCTATTTATTATTATTATTATTATTATTTTTATTATTTTTATTAAGGCAGTGAGCTGGCAGAGTCATTAGCATGCCAGAATCTTTAGCATTAAGGCGGCGAGCTGGCAGAAATGTAAGCACGCCGGGCGAAATGCTTAGCGGTATTTCGTCTGCCGTTACGTTCTGAGTTCAAATTCCTCCGAGGTCGACTTTGCCTTTCATCCTTTCAGGGTCGATTAAATAAGTACCAGTTACGCACTGGGGTCGATATAATTGACTTAATCCGTTTGGCTGTCCTTGTTTGTCCCCTCTGTGTGTAGCCCCTTGTGGGCAGTAAAGAAATAAGAATCATTAGCATGCCATACAAAATATTTAGCAACATTTCTTCTGTCTTTACTTTCTGAGTTCAAATATCATCAAGGTTGACTTAGCCTTTCCTCCTTTCGGGGTTGATTAAATAAGTACCTGTTGAGCACTGAGGCTGATGTAATCGACTAGCCCTCTTCCCCAATACTTGATGACTTGTGCCCATCAATATTATTAATGCAATGAGCTGGCAGAATCATTGCTGTGCCGGGCAAAATGCTTAGCAGCATTTTAACTATCTACATGTTCTGAGTTCAAATTCAGATTACTATTATTATTATTACCCCTGCTTTAGTAAAGGCAGAGGTATTGTTTTCAGTTGTGTTTGTTTGTTTGTCCAAGGACAAGATATCTCAAGAACTGCTCGATGGATTCAGATGAAATTTTCAGGTGTGTTTGTCCTTGTGACTGGCACGAACTGATTAGATTTTGGGATCGATTCAGTATGGGACAAGGATTCTGGATTATTTTTCCTGTTTTTTTACTTAATTTTTGAGAGTGGTTGGGTTCATCTTTAGTATTCTTGTTTGTGAGAGCAGTCGAGTTTATTTCAGACATTCTCATTTAAAAAATCATCTCTGGCTAATCGTTGAGAGGACATTGGTGTTGCCTTGGCGGAGGTTTGCACTCTCTGAGTGCTCTTGCTATTATTATTATTAAGGTGGTGAGCTGACAGAATTGTTGGCATGCTAGGCAAAATGCTTAGCAGCATTTCGTTTGTCTTCATGTCCTGAGTTCAAATTCTGCCAAGGTTGACTTTGCTTTTCATCATTTTGGGGTCAATAAAATAAGTACCAGTTGAACCCTGGGGTTGATGTAATCAACTAATCCCCTCCCCCAAAATTGCTGCCTTTGTGGCAAAATTTGAAACCATGATCATCATTATTATTATTATTATTATTATTATTATTATTATTATTATTATTAAGGTAGTGAGCTGGCAGAATTGTTAGCATGCCAGGAAAAATGCTTAGTGGCATTTTGTCAGTCTTTATGATCTGAGTTCAAATCCTACTAAGGTTGAAATAAGTACCAGTTGCATACTGGGGTCCATATAATTGACTAGCCCTTCCCTCAAAATTTCAGGCCTTGTGCCTATAGTAGAAAGGATTATTATTATTATTATTATTATTATGATTATTATTATTATTATTATTGTAGTTGTTGTTCTTGTTGTCGTTGTTTGCCATGTCTACTTGTGGAAGAACTCCACATACAAAGGATTTTTTTCCAGGATTATTTGATGAAAAAATTATTCTGTTCTTTCCTCCAACAATGAGCTTAACAATATATAAACAGAGCAGTAAGTGGCAGTAAACATTACTTCTCGGTATAGTTACTGCTTTCATCTCTTATAGAGATTTTCTAACTAACCAGTTTGCTTTGTTGCAAGGTCAGTGACTGTGTCACTTGGTTTTCTAGATATTGTGAGCTGCAGTGAACTACTGCTATCTCTAGCAGATGAGTATCCACCACTGAGAATGACCACAAAGAGGTCGAAGCTGTACAGTCTGGTAGTCTCATGGCTGGAAGGTGGTAGGGGTTTACTCCCCTGCTTGCAATATATATCAGGTGCAGATTGCATTAAGTAACAAGCTGGAGGAGGCATCATCCTAGGGTTAAAAATAGCAGTAATGTTGGTTCCTACAGAACAGCCAAGTTTAAGTGGTAGTCAACTTTACTTCTCAATATTTAAACGTCCATCCCATTAATACATGTTTAAATAATCCATATCACTTTGTTAGCGAAAATAATACCTGGATGGAAATAAAGGTTTGCTCTTTGACAGTTGGTGTACTATACAGACATGGTCGTGTGGTTAAGAAGCTTGCTTTCCACCCAAGTGGTCTTGGGTTCAGTTCCTCTGTGTGGTACCTTGGGCAAGTGTTAGCACCCCAGGCTGAGCAAAGCTTTGTGAGTTGGTTTGGTAGATAGAAACTGAAAGAAGCCTATATCATCATCATCATCATCATCATTATCATCATCGTCATCATTATCATCATCATTGTTTAATGTCCTTCTTCCATGCTAGCATGGGTTGGACAGTTTAACATAAGCCAACCAGGTCTTCTACTACACCAGGCTACTGTGTCTGTTTTGACATGGTTTTTATGGCTGGATGCCCTTCCTAACACCAACCACTCTGCAGAGTGGACTGAGTGCTTTTTATATGGCACCAGCACAGGCAAGGTCAGTTTTGACATGGTTTTTACAGCTGGATACAAGCAGCTTTGTGGTTAGGATGTCTGCACTCATGATTGTGATGTCATGGTTTTGATTCCCGGATCAGCTGTGTGTTGTGTTCATGAGCAAAACACTGCTGCAGTTCACTCAGCTATAAATGGACAACCCTGTGATGGACTGGTGTTCTGTTCAGGGGAAATGTTGGCTTGCCTACCTAGCCTGTAGGTAACATCATTTGAAAACTAAAGGATATTGTAACCAGTGGTGTATAGCAACGTTTGATAGTCTGATCAATACCATGATACCTTGGTATATATATTCTTTTATTCTTTTACTTGTTTCAGTCGTTTGACTGTGGCCATGCTGGAGCACTGCCATGAAGGGTTTTAGTGAAACAAATCGATCCTAGGACTTATTTCTTAAGCCTAATATCTAATCTATCAGTCTGTTTTGCTGAACTGCTAAGTTACGGTAACATAACACACCAACACCACTTGTCAAACTATGATGGCAGGAACAAACACAGACATAAAGACACAGACACACAGATATATATACATACACACACACATACACACACACACATATATATATATATATATATATATATAGAGAGAGAGAGAGAGAGAGAGAAGAGTTCATTGTCATATATATATATATATATATATATATATATATATATATATACGATGGGCTTCTTTCAGTTTCCATCTACCAAATCTACTCACAAGGCTTTGGTTAGCCTGAGGCTATAGTAAAAGAGACTTGCCCAAGGTGCCACACAGTGGGACTGAACCTGGAACCATGTGGTTGGGAAGCAAGCTTCTTATCACAGCCATGCCTGCACCTATATATATATATATATATATATATATATATATGACACACACACACACACACACGTATATATATGTATGTATATATATATATATATATATATATATATATATATATATATATATATCACATGACCAACCAGACTATCAGATGTTACACATCATTGGTCACAATGTGCTTTGCATTGTTTTAGCCTTTGAATTATGCTGCCCCAGTAGCTAAGTGAGCAGGCCAACATTCCTTCCTGATTGAAAGGGGGACTAAAGCGATGTAAAAGGAAGTGCTTTGCTCAAGAACTCAATGCACCACCCAGTCTGGAAATTGAACCTGGATCTAGTGATTATGAGCGTAACAACCTAACCACTCAGCCACATGCATTCTTGGATGTGTGTGTGTCTGTGTCTGTGTTGTGTTTGTTCCCCAGTGCCACTTGACAACCAGTTTTAGTTTATGTCCCCATAACTTAGCAGTTTGGCAAAAAGGATCACTAGAATATGTAGCATCCTTAAAAAACAAAAACAAAAGAAGTATTGGGGAGTAAATTTGTTCAGCTAAACCCTTCAAAGTAGTCTCCAGCATGGCTGCAGTTTAGAACTGAAACGAGTGAAAAGGAAAAAAAAATAGAAAGGAAATTATATTCCAGAAAATATCCAGTTACTTTGTTTGCGACTGATTCAATATCACTAAGTGCTAATCACAGTAGTGGTAACATCCTACCAGTTTTGCAAATACAAAAAACTGTGAACAATAGGAAAGCTGAAAAATATGGCAACTGAGCAAAAATACAGTTATAAATACAGTTACTGAGAAGCACAGAATGAAAATAAGCATTGACAATGAAAACTTAAATGATAATAACAAAAGTACCATCATTGCTCCCACCGCCAACAACAATGCTACCAAGGAGTATTATTAGTTTGAAATAAATTCTACAGTCGGGGTAAATGCTGTTAGACAAGCCTATCCAATGAAACGATTCTGCATGTACTTTCTCAGTGGCTGGGTATTGCTAACTTTGTGAAGTTATATCAAGCAGCTGTTCACCACATGTGGGATGAATCTGGCTATCAGTTGAATCTGTTGTAATGGTTGCCCCACTGTCTTCCATTAACATGGGCAAGAAAGGCAGTTTTCCTTTGTATGGTGGCTATAGTGAAAGAGGTTGTGTGATGGAGAAAGTCGAAAGGTCTGATGACAGACAATCACCTCTTTGGTCAAGCCCTCATTGATATTTTCAAGTTTCACTTGAAAAGGAAGGTGATTGGGAGCGGGAGCTGCTGTCCTCAAGTGAATTTATTGAAAGGTGGATGTGAAAAAGACAAAAGTGGGTGAGACCCTTCTAAGTACATGTCTGTAGGTCAGGGAATATCAAATGAGACAGGCACCTATTCTTGATGTTCAGAGTGAACTTAGGTCTGTGGGTTTCCTCAATTGGCCTTAGGCGGAAGTCTGCCTGCACCAGGAGGTTTGCATCATCCTCATTTATTTGTATACCATGTTTACTTTATATTTCACATCTGTTGAGGTCAACTTTGTGTTTTGTCCTTTTGGGGTTGATAAAATAAGTAGCAGTTGAACACTGGGGTTGATATAATCGACTTACCTCCTGTCCTAAAATCGCTGTCCTTGTGCCAAAAGTTGAAACCATTATTATTCTTATAAATGCTTAGTGGCATTTCTTTTGTCTTTATGTTCTGAGTTCAAATTCCGCTGAGGTTGACTTTGCCTTTCATTCTTTTGGGAGTTGATGAAATAAGTACTAGTTGTGCACTGGAGTCAATGTAATCATCTAGCTTCCTCCCAAAATTTCAGGCCCTTGTGTCTATAGTAGAAAGGATTGTTGCTGTTGTTTCCAGTAGTAGTAGTAGCAATAGTAGTGCAGTAGTAGTAGTAATGGTGGTGGTGGTGGTGTGGCAGAACCATTGGATTGTGAGATTTAATGCTATATTGCATTTAATCTTGTTGTTCTACATTCTGAATTCAAATCTTGCCAAAGTTGAATTTCCTCAACTCTTCCTTCTTCAAGCATTGATAAAGTAAATATGAGTCATGTACTGAGGCCAATTCAGTCAACTAAAGCCTGCCCTAGAAATTTGTGATAGTCATTGTTGTCAGTGCAAGCATCATCATCATCATCATCATCATCATCATCATCATCATCATCATCATTTTGTATCTATTTTTCCATGCTTGCACAGGTCTCCTTCATTTCAGTTTCACACCATTTATTGCAGTCCATTGTCATCTTCTTCACAAGGCTGAACCTCTTAAGATTATCTTTCAGTATGTCTTCCCATATTTTTCTTGGTCTTCCTCTCTTGCAGGTTTCATTCACCTATACTGCTCTGTACTTCTTTATCCAACTGCCATCTTCCTTACACACCACACATCTGTACCAACTCCTCTCCTGTACACTACATCTGATATCTCTTACACCTAATTTTTCATTCAGCTTGTTTGTACTACATTCTTCCTGCAAACAAACATTATACATCTAGGGCAATATACTCTCCTCATTTCTTTCCAGCCTTTACTGGAATCTTCTACATTCACTGCCCATGTTTTGTTACTATGTAACAGTACACTTCATACACAAGTACCAGACAATCTGTCCTTTAATCATCACAGAATCCCTTTATAGCCAGCAAAAGTAAAAGCTCCCTGAACACCTTTCATCCCATTCTTACTCTACTAAAGGGGTTCTCAATAATTTTTCTTATCTATGGACCCCTTTGATTATTATTTTATTCTGGTGGACCCCCATAGCTGTTCAATGTTTAAAAACTAGTTTTATAGAAACTTCTTCCAAAATTCCTATTTCGTTTCTCACACATTAACTTGTGTAGGTTGAACCATGTAAAATGTTAGAGAAAAAAAACCTAGCTGTTTCTTGCAACATATACCAATACATACATCTAAAGTAAAATCTTTTCAGGGGCCCTTAAAATACTACTGTGGATCCCCAATTTACTATTTTGTTGCATGGACTCCCAAAATTCTTATATGGACTCCAGTTGAGAACCATTGCTCTTCTATGTTTTTGGAACATTCTCATCCATCACTAATTAGTTCAATAAAGAACATTAACAGCTTATGTGAAATAAAACAGCAACACTGTTTTCCTAATATTTATTAAAAAAATACTTTTAAGCAGACACCATCACATTTTAGTTATCGAAGGGTAGGGGAGGCACTCCTCTTTGAGAAAAAAGCCTGTAATCTATACACCTTATACAATAAGTATAATAATAGGAGAGTATTGTAGTTCGCTTGAAGCATTGTGTATTGTTTGTAAGGAATAAAAAGTTTAGAATGGTACAACAATGCACTATAAAACAAAAAATGGACTATATACCTGTTGTAATTTGGTTATCTATAGTCCGATGATATTTCGGAATTACAATTCCTTAGAAGGAATTGTAATTCCGAAATATCATCGGACTATAGATAACCAAATCACAACAGGTATATAGTCCATTTTTTGTTCTATAGTGCATTGTTGTACCATTCTAAACTTTTTATTCTTTACAAGTATTATAATATTTTGTTTCGATAAATAAATAGGGTCTTTCATATTTTTTTGCTGTTCCATCATTAAGATATATTATCAAATATAATCATAGTCATCATCATCATTATCATTTTGTATCTATTTTTCCATGCTTGCGCAGAAAATATCAAATATTACTAAGGAATTTTCTGAGAATTTTGGAAGAATTTATTTCATAGGTGCTCTTACTGATAAATACTCCAATGCATCAGCTGCATATCAAGTCACTCTTCTCAATCAGCCTGCCTGTGATCCCTTTGCCCCTGTTTTGTTTACATTAAGTTCATCACATGGAATTCCTACATACTCTCTTACTATATAGTGAACAAAGTCACTTTGTTGTAGAGTCCTGTCATCTCTCTTTTTGATTAAAACTACTTTTTGCTAGGATTACTGTAAGACCTCTTGATTCCAGGTTTTTACTTCTACATTCTTTTATTCTTTTATTCTTTTATATGTTTCAGCCCTGAAATTATTCTCTGATTCATTGGTAGATTCAGCTAAAACTAAGTCATCGGCATACAGAAATTTTCACAGACATCCAATCTTAATAGTAGTAGTAGTAGTAGTAATAGTTGTAGTAGTAGTTGTTGTAGTAGTAGTAGTTGTAATAATGTTGCTTAATATCAGCATATATTGTAGAGAGCCAAGTTAAATACTTTATAGTATTCAGTTTAGTACCATCTAGTGATTTCAAATTCTATCACATTTGATTCTGTCTTGCATTCCTCTGAGAATGAAGAAAATAAGTATCTCTTATACATTGTAATTGATTTAATCAACTATGTCTTCATACACAAAAAACTGGTTTTGTTCTTCTTGGGAAAGAAATCTTCATTGTAACATTTAATTAAGCCTCTCTGTATATTGATTTTTCATGCTCTCTCTCTCTCTCTCTCTTTCTCTCTCTCTCTTTCTCTCTCTCTCTTTCTCTCTCTCTCTTTCTCTCTCTCTCTCTCTCTTTTTCTCTCTCTCTCACACACACACAAATACACATGATCTGAGATAAAGAACATTAGCAGCTTATGTGAAATGAAACTACAAGATCTGATAATCAAAACTGGTTTGTTGAGTTGGCTTACAAGAATTTTGTCCGTTTTGCTCATAATTTAGAACATTTGATAATATATTAGGATATTTCAATGATGGAACAGCAAGAAAATATGAAAGACCCTATTTATTTATTGAAACAAAATATTATAATACTTATTGTATATGGTGTATAGATTACAGGCTTTTTTTCTCAAAGAGGAGAGACCCCCCCTCCCCTTCGATAACTAAAATGTGATGGTCTCTGCTTAAAAGTATTTTTTAATAAACATTAGGAAAACAGTGTTGCTGTTTTATTTCACATAAGCTGCTAATGTTCTTTATCTCAAACCTTATGTGTGTGTGCAAGAAAAATCAATATATAGACAGACTTAATTAAATGTTATAATGAAGATTTCTTTCATAGGAACTAGACCAATTTTTTTCTGTATGAGGACATAGTTGATTAAATCAACTACAATGTATAAGAGATACTTATTTTGTTCATGCTCAGAGGAAAGCAAAACAAGATCAACTGTGATATAATTTGAAATCACCATATGATGTTGAACTGAATATTATAAAGCATTTAAGTTGGCTCTCTATCAATTGTTAAGACTAGCTGTCTGTGAAAATTTCTGTATACTGTCTACAAGCAAATTTGCCTTGCATTCATCCACAGTTGATAAAATAAGTACCAGACATATGCTGGGGGATAAATTATATCAACTATACTTGTACTCTACAGATTAAGTAAGAAATCTATATTAACCTGCTTAGGAGTATTCCTGGCTCACTGGGAATTTCATATTTGACACATTGCCAAATTCCCAATATAGCAGGAATTGGCAAGCCCCATGTTAAAATCCGGTCAAATTAAATATAGATTGGCTAGTCTGAATAAAGATAGATTGTCAGCCTAAAATTAGGATGTTTACAAATGTCGGCTCTTAAATTGTATTATTTTAGGTGTTTTTATGTGTAGTGTTTCCAATTTTTCAACCATGAAGAATCACTACAGCCTAATACTTATTGTTTGGTTACAACACACAAGCATACGTTGTTTCACATTGCCCCAGTTCTGTCAGTTGGCAAAAGTGATTTGTACCTGTAATTCAAAAGGGCCAGCCATGTCACATTCTGTGTCACACTGAATCTCCCTAAGAACTACGTTAAGGGTGTGTGTGTCTGTGGAGTGCTCAGCCACTTGTACGTTAATTTCTTGAGCAAGCTGTTCCATTGATTGAACCAACTGGAATCCTCGTTGTCATAACTGACAGAGTGCCAGTTATCATAATCTTCTTCCACGCTCAAATGGTGTTTTTTTACGTGCCACCTGCACAGGAGTCACACATATTTATAATAATGCATAAACTATAGGAAAGGCGTGATCCAACAGGAACAGTAGTCCAACAGGAACAGTAATCCAATGTAACAAAAGATTCCGGCAGTTGGGTACTCCAAATCCAGTTGAAAGGCCAGGGTCTGTGTGAGCGTACGTCATATAAGTTCAAAAAAACACAAAAAACAATAACAAAAAAGTGAGAACGTGATACGGATAGTGTTATTGGACGCTCGGGAAAGGAAAGAGAGAGAGTATGACGTTTCGGGTGGAGCCCTTCGTCGGAAAGATGGAAAGTTCAAAGAATGGAAAAACGGAGGAAGAGAAAATTGGCACCGATGCCCACGAGGTTACATTGTGGAAGGACCGCTCTGTTATTACACACACACTTGCAGACTCTCGCGCACGCACAGATATTCACCTCCCTTTTTCACTCTCCTGTCTTAGAAAGAACTTTTCCTCCACCACCTCCTTTTCCGGTCCCTAATAATATTATTATTATTATATATATATATATATATATATATATATATATATATAGAGAGAGAGAGAGAGAGAGATAGAGAGAGAGAGAGAGAGAGAGAGATATTGTTGTATATATATATATATATATATATATATATATATATATATATATACACATATATATATATATAAAGGAACACTCTGTTGCTTACGACGACGAAGGTCCCAGCTGATATGATCAACGGAACAGCCTGTCTCAAAGTAAGGCTCGTTTGGCCCACATAATTGTGACCACAACCTGAGCAGGTTAGGACATAGATAAGGTTCTGAGAAGCACATGTGAAGTTGGTCTTAATTGAGACACAGTGTCACGCTACATAAAGAATAGATTTGTTTCCCTCAATACAGGCAGATAGCACTGAGCGGCCACATCGACAGATGCGCAAGCAAAAAACACCGAATTTTCATATCTTCCCATTATACCAATGCAAAAATTCAATCTCAGTACAAGAACGCCTAAACAAGGAAAACCTGTTCATATAAAAGTACAAACCACACCTCAATATACAACTTTGACCATTTAAAAAAAAAAATTCTACTAAGGGGCCAGTTGCCCCCTTGCCACTTGTTGCTTCCCTGGGTCCACTCTCTAAACTCATTCTTCTTATTCTTCAAACATTCAAAATGACGAAACCCCTCTCTCACGAGAACTGATTACTGTACAATATCCCTTGAAAAGCTAATTTAAATAGTGAAAACCGGTTGGATTTCACAACATCCATATAATATGCATATATTTATAAAAAGATATTAAACTATATGAAATGAAAGCATTTCTCTTCCACTTTTTATATTTTGTTTACACATATTTTCAACCTATATATATATATATATATATATATATATATATATATATATATATATATATATATATACACACAGTAGAACCTCAGTTTTTGAACAACTCTGATCATGAATAAATCATGCTTTATATATGTGTGTGTGTGTGTGTGTGTGTGTGTGTATGAGTAAAGCATGATTCATTCGCAATCAAAGTTGTTCGAAAACCGAGGCACTACTGTATATATATTTTTTATCTTGTATCAGTCATTTGACTGCGGAACATGCTGGAGCATCGCCTTGAAATTTTAGTTGAATGTATCGACTCCAGTACTGACTTTTGTTAAAGCTTGATATTACTCCATTGGTCTCTTTTATTGAACCACTAAATTACAGAGATGTAAACACACCAGCACTAGTTGTCAAACAGTGGTGGGAGACAAACACACACACACACACACACACACACATATATATGACAGGCTTCTTTCAGTTTCTGCCTACCAAGGCTTTGGTTGGTCTGAGACTATAGTAGAAGATACTTACCTAAGGTGCCATGCAGTGGGACTAAACCCTGAACCCTGTGGTTGGGAAGCAATCTTCTTACCACACAGCCATGCCTGCACCTATATATATATATATCAGTTTCTTTTAAATTCCATTAATTACTTTTCATGTAGTAATTTAGTTAATTTGTTTTTATTCATTCAGAATATGGATATATGTTGTCAGCACAAAATAAAACTCACCAAAATCATTGTGGATTACAATATTAACACACCAACACTTCAATAAAGAAACAACACTGTTGAAGGAGACATTCTATATGGCCATTCAACCTGATTGAAACAGCAGCCAAGTCTTCCTTAAATCCCAATACCAACCCTCCTGCGTCCGTCCTTGGTTCTATGATACAAACTTCTTGCTTCAAGAAAATCTAAATCAGTACTTCCCAACCATTTTTTGCCGAAGGACCCCTTTGATTCCTATTTTGCTCAAGTGGACCTTCCTAGCTGTTCAATGATTAAAAACCTTCCATTATATTTTTTATTAAATACTATTAGGAATTATATTAAAAGAATTATTAAAATATTTTGTGTGTTGTAGAAGCACATACATTTTAATAACAAAATCTTATATGGACCCCACCAAAAGTTGTTTGGACCCCTATTGAGAACCACTGATCTAAATTAAAACCTTCCTTCAAATTCTTATGTTAATTTATATTCCAAACATCAGCTTAATAGTATCAAAATTATTTCACTAAATTTTTCATTATTTTCAAAATTATTGAAACAAATTTCATTAGAAATATAGTAACTAAAGCATTAAATAAAGAAGCAAGAGATATTGTAGTCCTTATAGCACTAAGTCTGAAAAAGAAATTATCGCGTGCATGGCTGTGTGGTTAGGAAGCTTGCTTCCCAGCTACATGGTTTCAGGTTCAGTCCCACCACGTGGCACCTTGGGGAAGTGTCTTCTGCTATAGCCCCAGGCCGACTGAAGCTTTGTGATTGAATTTGGTAGGCAGAAGTTACTGCCGTGTGTGTATATGTCTGTGTATGTGCTTGTGCCTCTCCAAGAGAGAGAGAGAGGGGATTAGTCACATCTGGAATGTCTAAGGCTAATCAACAGCAACTATAATGCACTACACCGAGAACATGTACTAGCACATATCTCTTCTATTACAAAACAATACAGAAACATTATCTCAAAACATGTCATCATCATCTCAAAGCATGAGTTCATCATTATCATAAACTACAGTAACATGTTGCTGCTTCTTCTGCTGCTACTGCTACTACTACTACTACTACTACTACTACTACTACTACTACTTATATTGTAATTGTTGAACTTTGCCAATATCATTCTAGCGTCAATCTTTGATTACTGGTTTCATTTAGGCTGAATATCATATTTTTGTTGAAGAGTTCAAGAGAAACCCAGGACTTGTATGGATTATGAAACCTGCAGCAAAATCACAAGGAAAAGGTATTTTCCTCTTCAGAAAGTTAAAAGATATAATTGACTGGAAAAAGGTATTTATCTGTTTGCTTGTCTGTTTACTTGTATAAATTCTGATTATAATTTTGGTAATAATACTTATTGATGCAAAGGCAGTGAGCTGACAGGATTGTTAGCATGCCAGGTGAAATGCTTAGTGGTATTTAGACTGTCTTCATGTTCTGAATTCAAATTCTACTAAGGTTGGCTTTGCCTTTCATCTTTTTGGGGTCAATAAATTAAGTACCAGTTTGCCACTGAGGTGTCCTCTTCCTCCAAATTTCAGGCCTTGTGCCTATAGTAGAAAGGATTATTATTATTATTATTATTATTATTATTATTATTAGGGTAGTGAGCTGGCAGAATTGTTAGCATGCTGGGCAAGATGCTTAGTGGCATTTCATCTGTCTTTACATTCTGCGTTCAAACTCTGCCAAGGTTGACTTTGCCTTTCATCTTTTTGTGGTTGATAAATAAGTACCAGTTGAACACTGGGGTCGATGTGATTGACAATCTACCTCCCCCAAATTTTGGGCCTTGTACCTTTAGTAGAAAGGATTATTAGGGTGGCGAGCTGGCAGAATCGTTAGCATGCTGGACTAAATGCTCAGCAGCATTTTGTCTGAGTTCAACCTTGCCTTTCTTCTCTTTCGGGGTCAACAAAATAAGTACCAATTGAACACTGGAGTTGATGTGATTGACTATCCTCCTCCCCTCAAATTACAGGCCTTGTCCTACATTAGAAAGAAGGATTGTTATTATGATTATTATTATTATTATTATTATTATTGAAACAAAGCTCAGGTTTGGTCTTATTCTTGGCAGGATTTATGTGGGTAGCAGGTTACTACCTGTAACCTTAGGTATCCACATGTTTTCGGCAGTCTCTCAAGTGCTTAGAATCCTCCTGATAATTCTTGCAGTCCTTAAGAGGCAAACCTTCTGTAGGAGCTCTACCGGGCATTCTGTTTCAATGTCCTTCAGCCATTTGTCTATATCTTGACAATGTACCAGTTATTATAGGCACAACCTTTACTGTTCGCATGCTTCAAATTCTTCCTATTTAAAATTTTAAAGGATTGTATTTTCTTTGTCTTTTTTCCTCTTTCTTTATGATCCTGGAATCAAATGGACATGATGGTTCGATAAGTAAGCAACTTTGCTTTTCCTTATCTATGATTGTAATATCTGATTTATTATTTTCTAACTTCTTGTCCATTTGAAGAGGTAAGTCCCACAAAATCTTACATTTCTCTAACTCTAGTACTCTTTTGACTTGATGATTGTACCATGTATTTCCAGCTTCAAATCCCCATTTCTGGCACAGTTTCCAGTGTAAAACTTTTACAGCCTGATCATGCCTCCATTTCTTATATTAATCCTGTGCCAACTTGGGGCATTTTGTCACAATGTGTACCACTGTCTTGTTCCATGTTCCACAGGCTCTACACTTTTCTGACACATTCTCTCTCTCTATATTTTTTCTTGAGTTGTTTGTTTTTATTGCTTGATCTTGGGCTGCTACAATTAGGTTCTCTGTTTCTTTTTTTAATTGCCCCTTTTATAACCAAGCCCAGGATTTTATTTCACATACCTCTTCAGTGGCTCTCCAAAATTGGCCACACAGTAGTTTCTCTTTGATCTGTCTCTTGTGCTCTCTTTGTATTTCATTCTTGTCCTTTTCTCCTATTATACACTTCATCACCTGTTCTTTTTTAACTGCCATTAGTAGTTTTTCTGTGCTGCTCTGTAAATACTCTACTAGACTTTTTCTTTCCATCTGTACACATTCTTCTACTGCTATTAAGCCTCTCCCGCCCTGGTCTCTCCTCATCTACAGCCAGTTGATATCAGCTTTTGGATGGTGGGCTCTATATATTGTCAACAACTTCCTAGTTTTTCTGTCAAGTTTCTTTATATCATTTCTGTTCCAGTCTATAATTACAACTTTATATCTGATTAAGGGTACTGCTCTTGAATTTATTGCTTCAATAAGGTTTTTGGAATTTTCTGACTCACCTTGTGTACTCTCTACTGGTAATGTTTCATTTCATTTTATTATTATTTTTATTATTAATTTTGTTGTTGTTTTCAATTTTTTTTTTGTTTCTTTTAAACTAGAGTGAAAATCAGTTAAATAATGATAGCAACAAGGAAGCTCCTGAAACATATGTCGTCCAAAGATACATTGCAAATCCATATCTGATTGGAGGCAGGAAATTTGATGTCAGAGTGTATGTGCTTGTAACATCAGTGAGTAGACTTTGATATTGTTCCATGTTACACAGTGTGATCATCTTGTCACATTAATGATCTTATTATGATAGAGAATTTGCATGTCACTGGACATGGTAACTTCAATCTTATTGTTGCTGCCTATGACAGTGGTTTGGCAGAATTATCAGAGCAATTAATGAAAGGTATTTTGACAAAATACCTTGCATTAATAGTTCTTGCTCTTTATGTTCTGAGATCAAATTTCTCTGAAATCAGCTTTCTGATTTTATCACAAGACCAGTGATTTCTCTTTGAGGGAGGGGGTTGAGTCAATTACATCAACCTCAGCATTCAATTGGCACTTTTTTTTATTGATCCCAGAAGGATGAAAAGCAAAGTCAACCTTGATAGCATTTGAACTCAGAAAGTAAAGAACTAGAAGAAATGCCACTAAGCATTTTGTCCAATGCACTAATGATTCTACCCACTCATTGCTTTAATAATAATCATGATGATGATTATGATGACAACGACGATAAAAATAATAATCCTTTCTACTATCGGCACAAGGCCGGGAATTTGAGGGGCGGGGGATAGTTTCTTAGACTGACCCCAGTACACCCCGATAGGGTGAAAGGTAAAGTCGGCTTCAGTGGAATTTGAACTCAAAATGTTGCAGCAGACGAAATACCACTAAGCATTTCACCTGGTGTGCTACTGATTCTGCCAGCTCATCACCTATTAATAATAATATTAATAATAATAATAATAAGTTGCCCTGATGCAGTACCAGACAGTGGCTCTCATGGCTTCTGATCTTAAGTGTTATCATGTACATTGTTTTGTCTTGGTATAAAAAGATGGGCTACAGCAAATATTCTGCTCAATACCACAGATTTCCTTGTCAGTTGTTTGACCTTAATCAGTTGAGCATGTCCCCTGGTGGCTGACGATATGTGCATCTCTGATCATGAGCAGAAGTAGTGGGGGAGCATCATAGCCACGTGTTGAGAGGAATTCTTTGGGGTTTGAATAATTCACCTTTGGAGACATGGGTGTTTTGCTCAACATCCTTAAACAAACCTTATTCAGGGACCTTTTGAGCGGGATGGGCTACTCGACCTGAAGAAAATTCTAACTGGGCCCCACCTGTGAGGTCATGCGCTGTTTATCTTGATATGAGATGACCATGTCACGTACATATGGTTGTGATGCATGTGCCTGGTGTACCCTTATCAGACGGGTAGTCATGTTGGGTATAATGGGCTTCGTATATTTTACCCCAGTGTCACTTTGATGGCATGCACTGCTCTCTCACTCAATAATAATAATAATAATGATTTCAAATTTTTGCCACAAGGGCAGCTTGGGGGAGGGGATTAATTTGATTACATCGACCCCAGTGTGTAACTGGTACTTATTTAATTGACCCCAAAAGGATGAAAAGCAAAGTTGACCTCAGCAGAGTTTGAACTCAGAATGTAAAACCACACATTTTGACCTGTGTGCTAATGACTCTGTCAGCTCACCACCTTAATAATAATAATAACAAGAGCACTCAGAGAGTGCAAACCTCCACCAAGGCAACACCAACGTCCTCTCAAAGATTAACCAGGGATGATTTTTAAAATGAGAATATCTGAAATAAACTTGACTGCTCTCACAAACGGGAATACTAAAGATGAACCCGACCACTCTCAAAAATTAAGTAAAAAAACGGAAAAATAATCCAGAATCATTGTCCAGTACCGGATTGATCCCAAAATCTAATTAGTTTGTGCCAGTCATGAGGCCAAACATCTCTGAAAGTTTCATCTGAATCCATCCAGCAGTTCTTGAGATATCTTGTCCACGGACAAACCAACAACCATGGCTGAAAACAAAACCTCCACCTTTGCTAAGGTGGAGGTAATAATAATAATAATAATAATAATAATAATAATAATAATAATAAAACATGGAATAAATGCCCCGATGGAATTGCAAGTTCTCATGGCTTCTGATCTTAACTGATTGGAAGTGTCATCATGTACATTGTTTTGTCTTGATGTAAAAAATGGGCTGCAGCAAATATTCTGCTCAATACTACAGATTTGCTTGTCAGTTGCTTGATCTAAACTAGATCTTAACATATCGTCCCTTAGTGGCTGATGATATGTGCATCTCTGATCATGAGCAGGAGAAATGAGGAAACATCATAGCCATGTGTTGAGAGAAATTCTTTGGGGTTTGAATAATTCATCTCTGGAAACATGGGTGTTTTGTTTAACATCCTTAAACAACTCTTATTCAGAGACCTTTTGAACAGAAATAGGCTACTCGACCTGAAGAAAATTCTAGCTGGGCTCCACCTGCAAGAACATGCTGTTTATCATATGTGATCACTATGTCACTCACATATGTTTGTGATGCATATGTCTGATGTACCCTTCTCAGACAGTTAGTCATGATGGCTATATTGAACTTCATGTATTCGTACCCCAGTGTCACTTTGATGGCATGTGCTGCTCTCTCAATCACTCAATGATAATAATAATAATAGTAATCCTTTCTACTACAGGCACAAGACCTGAAGTTTGTGGGGAGGGGACTAGTTGATTGCATTGATCCCAGTGTTCTACTGGTACTTAATTTATCGACCCCGAAAGGATGAAAGCAAAGTCGACCTTGGTGGAATTTGAACTCAAAACATAGCGGCAGATGAAATATTGCTAAGCATTTCACCTGGCATGTTAATGCTTCTACTAGCTCACTACCTTGAATAATAATAATAATAATAATAATAATAATAATAATAATAATAATAATATTAGAAAGTTGAAAGAAAAGAAATGGCCCAAAGAACCTTTGGCCATTGGATATAGCTTGCTCTTTTGGTATAGGGTCAGTATAACATGTGCCAGACCAAAAGTATAAAAGAGATATAATAATAACAATATTTTTTTTTATACATAATTTCCTTTGATTTTCTTAATGAACAGTCTGGTGTATGTGTTTTTTTTTTTAATGGCCTATCACAGTTGATTACAATATGGTTTGAACTCAGAAGGATGCAGATAGAAATTTAAATACTGAAAGGCATTTAGTTCATTAATAAAATCATTATAGTTATCATAATGATGATGTGTTGGTGATAATCTCAATGGAATGTTATTATTGCTTTCACATATGTTTCGAAATAATTCAAACATTTTTGTTTTCTTCTATTTCATTTGTTAAATATAAAGATAAGATGTCAGAAGATAATTTTTCTAGAAATAATTTCATTGTTTTCTCAAAACATAACCATGTCTTTTTTCTGGAAATGTATACCTTTCATGCAACAGGATTTGAATATTTTCTAACAATTTATACTGTATAAACTCAACTATTTTAAGTACTTTATAATGTGAAGATAAATAAAATTGATTTTTATTTCTAGATTGCACCTTTAAAAATTTGGATTTACAGGAATGGATTTGCTCGATTCTCTAACACACGGTATTCTTTGGATGCCATAAGTGATAGCTGTATCCTTTCAATGACAAAAAATTCTCCTTTATTTTTAACTTTTGTTTATTTATAGTTCATCATCATCAATGTCATCATCATCAATGTCATCATCATCATCATTGCTGTCATTGTCCTCCCCATTCCTTCCTCCTCCTACATCCCTTGTCACTGTCGTCATTGTCATCATCATCATCATCATCGCTGCCACCACCACTACCACCATCATCATCATCATCTTTGGCAACATTGTTGTTGTTGTTGGTGGTGTCCAGCATCGTTATTGTTGTTGTCATCACTGGTGTCAATTGACTTAATAATTTCTTCATTTCTTTTAGTGGTAGTGATGATGATGATAATGATGATGATGGTATTGATGGCAGTAGTGGTGGTGGTGGTGATGACAGCTATGATGATTATTGTTTGTTTCTCTTCCTTAACTACAAAGTTATTCATTTAACAAATGTTGCCATCCAGAAGACTGCTCCGGATTATGATCCAGAGAAAGGCTGCAAGTGGTCATGTCAGGATCTCAGACAGTACCTTTATGCCAAACATGGATTAGAAGTAGTAAGTATCCTACATATTTATTTGAAATACTATATCTTGCATATCTCTTTTACATGTTCATAAAGTGGTTAAGTGTTCCATTTGTTATTGAAGTGAATGATTATTTCACTCAGACAAAAAGTAGGATATTTTCTATTGATTTGACTACAGTGTATTATTGTATTACTGACATTTAGTTGTCTACACGAGGAGCAAAATTCAGCCAGATAAAATTATAATATTTGGATTTAAAATTCAGAGACAGAAAACTAGTTGACATAAAAGATCTACCATATTTTCTGGTATTCAAGTCAACATAGAATATAGTGTAAACATGAAGTGTAAACATTCAAACATCACCACTACTTTTCAAATCCTACTGCATTTCACATGGAGTTTTTGATACTTCAAAATCATATTAGTGTAACAGTCAACCTACCTTTTCTGGCTGTAAATTGTGGCATGAAAAATTCAACTTTATATGCCAGAAAATACAGTAATCCAGTCTTTTAGTGTCTGTGCCAAAGCAGTTTCTATGTGATTACTTAGTCTGCTGCAACTAAGCATAAAATTGCTCTCATGTCACTCTGCATCATCTTAGAATTGGTAGGATACATTGGATAATGAAGTCCTAGATATTTAATCTATGTCTAGAAATAATCTGGAATGTTCATGTTTTAAAAACTTTTTATTATACATATCTTTGGTATCTGGTGATGGTGCCATGTAAAAGGCATCCAGTACACTGTAAAGTGGTTGGCATTAAGAAGGACATCCGGCCATAGAAACCATGCCAAAATAGACTATGGTACCTGGTGCAGCCCCTGGCCTTGCTAGTTCCTTTCAAGCCATCCAACCAGCATGGAAAATGGATGTTAAGTGTTCCATAAATCCTTTCTTATAGAGAACAATAAAATAGTAGACTGATAAATCCTCTCAGCACATTATTTTATTGACTCAAAGAGGCAAAGTCATCTGCAACTGGATTTGAACTCAAAACCATGAAACATCAAGCTAAAAAGGCATAAAACATGTGGCCTTGCACTCTAAGTACCATTTGATCAAATCGCCACATTTGTTTTACTGATTTCAGTCATTGGATTGTGTCTCTTTAAGGGGTTGTGTTTGAAGTGAAATCACATCAATACCAATAGTCTGGTAGTTATTTTATTGGTCTCTTTTCATTGAGTAGATAAGTCATCTTTGTACATTGAAAAACACAGACACAAACAAAGAAAATCCACATATACAAACAGAGAGAGAGAGAAAGAGAGAGATAGGCTATATATTAGTGAGTTCATGCTTGGAATCGAACTCGGAATCTTGGGGTTAGTAGCCTACGCTCTTAACCACTATGCCATATGCTTGGGGAATTTATGGAGTGAATTTTAGGGTTAATAAATCTAATATTTTTCTATTCTTCCTTAATACCGGTTCCCATATGCTGCTCATATCTGCATTCAGTCTGCTTAGGAGGTTGCTGTATCCTTCTTTTAGTTTTAGGAGGTTGTTGTGCTGCTTCTTTTAGTTTTCGTATTTTACATTTTTTACATTTGCTCTTAGGTTTGTTTCATCAGGGACTAAACAAATCAATAACAATAACCAATTAGGACTCTCTAAGTTCATGCTTGGAATCGAACTCGGAATCTTGGGGTTAGTAGCCTACGCTCTTAACCACTATGCCATATGCTTGGGGAATTTATGGAGTGAATTTTAGGGTTAATAAATCTAATATTTTTCTATTCTTCCTTAATACCGGTTCCCATATGCTGCTCATATCTGCATTCAGTCTGCTTAGGAGGTTGCTGTATCCTTCTTTTAGTTTTAGGAGGTTGTTGTGCTGCTTCTTTTAGTTTTCGTATTTTACATTTTTTACATTTGCTCTTAGGTTTGTTTCATCAGGGACTAAACAAACCAATAACAATAACCAATTAGGACTCTCTAAGTTCCCTAATGAATATTGACTGCATTTACTTTGTTAATTTTACTTTAATATTCTAACACCCCTTAAGGTGGCTGAATTGTTAGCACATTGGGCAAAATGCCTAGCAGCATTTCATTTGTCTTCAAATTCTACCAAGGTTGACTTTGCCTTTCATCCTTTCAGGGTCAATAAAATAAGTACCAGTTGAGAACTGGGGTTGATGTAATTGACTTACCCTCTCCCCAAAACTTGCTGGCTTTGGGCCAAAATTTGAAACCAATATTCTTACACCCCTATTGAATATGGCCTCTATCTCTCTACTTCTAAACTGTCAATAATGGTATAGCTATATAAAGATAATGTTTCTTTAGGTGAAAGACATATTTCTGCAAATTGACCTCACCATCATCAGAAGTCTGCAGAGTGTACAGAAAATAATCATCAATGACAAGCATTGTTTTGAAGCTCTCGGATATGACATTTTAATTGATGATCAACTGAAAGTGTGAGTTAAAATTGCTTTCTATCTCTTTATTCACAGTTTTTATGCTTATATATACTGTATTCTATGGCATAAACGACACATGTGCAGATTAGATGCACCCTAATTTCAGCTGCACACACTCAGAAAGAAAAGTTCATAGTGCATTAAAGGCTGTGGGAGGGCCATCTTCACATGTGAGACCTAGGGTGATTTTGTTGAGACCATTTTGTAATGGTGGGGTTGGTATAGTTAATTAAATGGAATTAAGTACTTGAATGTTACTTTATCAACCCAGAAGAGATGAAAAGCGACACTGACCTCTATGTGATTTGAACCTACAATCTAAAAAGCTATAACTAAATACCACAAGGTATTTGTTATTGTCTCATGAGACCCATTTTCAGACACCATAAGGATAAATAATTACTCTTAGTAGCAGAAGAATACATAATTGCCCTGTATTTAGTTGAAATGTAATACTAAACTCAAATCATTATGAAGTCAATAGCTAATCACCCATTGATGGATGTGTTTGATGGAAATGTGATGCAAATTATCTGCATTTGTTACACTTGTATGTATTAAATTTTAGTCCATCACTCAACTGATTCAACCGCTCTTCCACTCTTAACCAATCTATATTCTTTAACGAATACGTTACCTTTATTTAATCTATCATCCTTACCAAATCCACTTCTGCTAGGCAACATACTGACCAATCAGCCCCCTCTTGATCAATTCACCACCCTTAACCAATCACTAAACCATTTGACCAATCCACTGACCTTAACCAGTACATTACCTTCAACCAATCCACTGCATATATATTTAATTAATGAGAATTGCTAATGATTGTGTCAATGATATTACCAGACAGTAAGCCACAAGCTCATTGGTTTATATCTTCTCAAAGAGGCTGTACTGTGTCCATAACTAAGATACTAAAGTAACTCCAACTGCAGCATGATGAGCAAATATAGAAACCTGCAAGCAGTTGCTTGATCACTCAGGTTTAGCAGTCCAATATCCCTCAGATCTTAACAAAAATGGAAGGATATATAGGATATATATAGTATAATGTAGTCTTAGATATGTTTAACAAAAATATGGGATAATTATAGTTAGAACACTTAGTCATAAGTTTGCTCAATCACTACTGACATTTGGATAAAAAGCAATAACAACATCATCATTAAAAAATTGATGAGCATTCTGTTTGTTATCTTGTAGTCTAATGTTCAATTCCTCCTGTTGCTTTGGCATAATTTTTACCAGAAAAGTAATATTAGGCATTTAACTAAGGAAATATGAAATCAATTATGCAAGAAGTTGTGTAAACAAGGTGTGTTCAAAAAGTATCTAACTCTATTTTTTCCTACCAAAACTAATGCCATGTGGGAAAAACCCTTTGAGTGGGAGGGTGATGCCATTCTTCCTGTGTATGCAAGAAAATTTTTGTGCTGGTTGGCCATGTCAGTTCTCGGCTGTTAAGCCTAGTGTACAGATGTATAGTGCACGCTTGTCAGATTTTCGTTTTCACACAAGATGACCAAAAACATTGAGCAGAGACCATAAACCCATGTTTCATCACCAGTGATGACAGTCTTCATGAAGTCTGGATCATGGTTTGCACAGTCTAGCATGTCCTGTGTGATTTCCATGCAGAGTTGCTGCTGCTGCTCCACCAGCATCTAGGGAATGAATTTTGCTGACACTCTCTGCATGCACAAATCCTCCATTAAAATGGAATGCATCGATTCTGTGCTCATTTCTACTTCGTGGGAAATCTTCTGGATTTTTATAGGACAGTCTTCCATGACTATTCTCGATTGGCTCCGTGTTTTGTCTTATGGATGGTCTACCCAAGCATGCCTCACTCTCCGCTGGGTTGTGCCATGTTTGAAGCAGTTGTACCACTCCTTGATCCATGTTTTGCCTATGACATCATTACCAAAAGACTGCTGAATCTTCTGGATAGTATGAGCTTGAGTTTGTCTAGGATCTTGGCAAAACTTGATGAAATATATCTGCTCGATGTGTTTGGCGAAAACGAAAATCTGATGAGCGTGCACTACATGTCTGTATTCTAGGCACAAGCCAGGAGCTGACTGGGCCTACCATCATGAAAAATTTTACACATACATAGGAAGAGTGGCATCACCTCCCACCCAAAGGATTTCACCCATATAGCATTAGTTTTGGCTGGAAAAAATAAAGATGGATACTTTGTGAATGCACCTTGTATCTTTAAAAATTTTCTGGATGAACGAAGTTGAAGATGGTGGTAGTGGTGATGGTGGGGTTTGAGGGTGGTGGTGGTTGTGGCGGGGATGGTGATTATGATGATGATGATGATGGGGGCTGGAGGAGGAGGAGAAAGAGTAGGATTAACAGAAGGATTCACTGAGAGACATAGACAGCCATATTTGAAAACTGGCTTACAGAGCAAACCATTGGTTCATATATCAACAATACAACTGTGTTACCAGTTTATTATTTTGTGTTTATATGAAATTTTACACTTTCATCTCAAATTACCCAAACAATAAAATCTGGGGTCATTCGTTGTGAAAGTAGAACATTTAAAAAAAATTTAAAGTTGTATAAGAAGAATTTGCAGAACAGGAGTTGTGATAAGAATGCTTCTACTGTGACATCCATATCACTAGGAAAGACACTTTACTATAGATAGCTCTGTTCAGTGAATAGTATTGCCTCACGGGGATTCTTGACAGGCACCATGAAGAGCATTAATTGCTCTTAGCAGCAGAGGAACACATAATTATCCAACATTTAGCTGAAATGCAATACCAGACTCAAAATTATTCTGAAATTAATAGAGATAATTAACTGTTGATGGTTGCATTTGATAGAAAAGTCATGCAAATTGTCAGCATTTGATGCACTTGTATGTGTTAAGTTTTAGTTGATTGGTTAAACATCATTATCATCACCATCCTCATTTTATGTTTGTTTTCCATGTTGACATGATTTGGCTGTCTCAACATTTTGCCACCTGTAGTCTGTTGCTTTCCCATTTGTTGTGATCATTCCTCTTGCCACCTGTTACATTCCGTTATCATATCACCTACTGCAATCCTTTGTCATCTCATAGCACAACAGCAGAGAAAAAAACCTAGCTAACTTTCTTGTGCATATTGTTATTTCTGGTGCAGTTTTTACAGCTTGTTTCCCTTTCCAGCACAAACCACCTAACAGCTTAGACTGAGTGCAGTTTATTGTACCATGTGTGTTGTAAATATATAATTAGATCTCTAATAAAAGCACAGTGGAATATTTAAACACAGAAGAATATCTGTTTCAACATTATTTGGTAATAATTCATGCAAACGTAAAAATTTCTAAAACTTCCTCACCAATCTAACTTAGAAAGTAGAGATATAAAAATATTAAAAATAAACCATACTAACTGAGAATCTGAGCATAATCTAATGTCTGTAATTTTTGTTTTTATACAAATTGACAATATTGAATATTTCAGCAATGAGGAAGTTTTACTTTGAATTGTGGTGCAGATTCCATTCATTTTTATTTTTGGAAACTCTTGATTTCCCCACTGTTACTAACATTCTAATTCAGAAATTATGCAGCAAAGAAATTGAATCTATTTTCTATTTATGATATTGTCTGGAGATTTGATTCTCTGTCTATACTCATATACAGGCAAACATGACTGCACAAAATGCACAGAAACATACACAGACACACATATGTACACTCATACACACTCACATACAATAGTATTTTTGTCTGTTCAAACTGAGAAAAAATATATTACTCTGGCATTTATTTGTGACATTAATACTTCATTTCTGTTTTAATGACAATGAAATTATCAAGGATACTTTTTGTTTCCAAAAATGAAAAGGCAGACATTTTGATGAAATTTGTTAACTTTCAATCTGAAAGGAAGCTTTATTTTAATGGTATTCACTGAAAATAAATGTTTATTTCTTACAAATTAGTCACTCTGGATTTTGTGATTTTTATGATTCTTGAAGTTATAAATTATCAGTGTCTAGTTATTTTATGTTTCTGTGTATATTTGACTTCTCTTGTTTTTTGTCTCATATATAACAGACTTTTGTTGTTTTGTGTCTCATTTTTGACTGACCATCATTGTTTTGTGTCTCATATTTGACAGACTTTCACTGTTTGGTGTCTATTTGACTGACTGTTGCTGTTTTGTGTCTCATATTTGACAGACTTTCACTGTTTGGTGTCTATTTGACTGACTGTTGCTGTTTTGTGTCTCATATTTGACAGACTTTCACTGTTTGGTGTCTATTTGACTGACTGTTGCTGTTTTGTGTCTCATATTTGAAGGAATTTTGTTATTTCATGTCTCATATTTGACTGACTTTTGTTATTTTATTAATGACTAACATATGAAAACCCTTCTTTCAGATGGCTGATTGAAATTAATGCTTCTCCTTCATTCACTGCTACCAGCAAAGAAGATTATGATTTGAAATATGGTCTCTTAACTGATGTATTTAACATTTTAGATATGGAAAATAGGTATGCTATTGTGTTATTATATGCAACAGCCTACCATCTAGCTAACTTCCTATCTCAACAGTTAGCTTGAGAATTGGCTAATTAACTGAACACTCAGCCAATGAATCAATCAAATTAACACTCTGTGAAATGGGATTTAAATGGTATATGGCCATATGTAAGATATGCTAAACTACTTCTGAGATGCATTTTATATAAAGTACATTTATGTAAGATGTATTTGATGCACCTACACACACATGTGGGCACATACATGTGCAGGCACGCACACACATGCACACAAGCATGGACACACACCACACACACTCACTCTCTTACATATCTGTGAGACATACGAGTGCCAACTAAATCAATTTGAATTTTTTCTAACACTGAAGTGTATTCCAATACCTCTTGCTTGCAACAAAAATTCTGTTACTAGTCTGGAGAGGATGAACTAAATTGTAGAAAGAAATCTGTTTCTTTTTTTAAATTTCATTTTTTTAATTATTTAGTCCTCTCATCACCCTCATTGTACTCTCCCCAACATGACTCTACATTAACTACTTTTCCTAGTCCTTCATCTGCAGAACTCTCTGGAATTCCCAGTCCATATTTTTCTTAACAGCTGTTCAGGAGGGAAACTTTAACCAATTCAATCTCACTGTCCTTGAAGGATTACACAAAAGCTATGCACACTCCTCCTGCCTAAATCATCCCTTCACTGCCTCTACTTGTGCATCCTTCCAAACTGGAAGCAGTTGACTGCTTTCTCTCTCTTTTTTCTTAACCCTTCACTCCCTATGGAGCATAGGCCATCAACGACTTTCCACTGTTCTCTTCTATGCTAGCATTGAAAAATAGGTGTTGAATGAAAAAATGTATATACATACATACATGTGTGTGTATGTGTAAGTTTGTATGTATATATATGTAATTATAACCAACAGATGATATCCAGAGACTCTCAGTATAGAAAACACATAGTAACGCTCAAATGATTTTAACCTAGATTCTGATGTCTTTACGATGGACCAATTCTGCTATAAGAGGAATCCAGGTGAGCAGATATGGAGGCAACTATGTAGATAAACAAATTAAATATAGCAGCTAGGGTTTGATATACAATTTATACGAGGGAATACCCAAAAGAAACCAGAATTTTGCAATATTATTTTATTCACTTAGTTTTACATGTTTACAATTTTATCACCTTTGAAGTATTCTCCATTTGAAGCAACTCATCAGTCCAGGTGTATTTTCCACTATCCAAATCAGTGCTGGAACTCTTGCAAAGTGATGCCTTTTAATGCCTCCGTTGTTTTTTCTTCACCTTTTTCACATCTGCAAATTCTGTAGCATCAGCTTCCATCACCAGTGATGACCTTAAAAAAAAAGGTCCAGATCAACTTCCAACTGTTCTTTCAGTTTGCGACACAAATTCGGTTGTGACTGCTTTTGATCTTCCATGAGCAAGTAAGGCACAAATTTTGCCATAATTCTTTTCATTCACAATTCCTCATTCAAAATTCATTGGTAGGAGCTCCAGGATGCATCAGTCATATCAACAAGTTTGGTGATGGTCCTCCAAGATCAGTTCATGAATTTTCATTTGTTCGGGAGGTCGACAGTTGTCTTGAGCAAGGCTGGTCTTCAAGCGACAAGTGACCATTTCTAAAGCATGGAAACCACTTGTAAACTTGAGTTTTGCTCATGGCAGTGTCCTTGTAAGCTGTTTGAGGCATGACAGCTGTTTTGGCTGCCGTTTTCCCCAGCAGAAAACAGAATTTCATGGAAGCCCGCTGTTCCTTGGTTTCAGCTATCACAAAAATTGATGAACAGGGGAGAAGCATTGCAAAACAAAGATGCACCACATGCAGTATGACTTCACCTGCCACCATATACATACAGCTTATTCTACAGTCTTTGAATTAAATTTTAATTTTATTTATAAGAGATTTTATGTTTCTTCAGTTTCTTTTCATCTACTTTGCCTTTATATCAGTTTGGAATGGTCTAGAAATATTGATATATACATCAATTCTGGAAGAACTTTTTATTTTTTAGCTGGGTGCCATTCTTAATGGTAGCCATACTATTCTAAAGTAAAAGTCTTTATCAGTTATTTTAACTAAAACAAGTTTAGCAAGTTTGTACTAAATCAATTAAGTTACGGAGCATGACTTAGGAAAAGGAGTTACCACAGCATTTATAGTAATAGTTGAAGCTGGTTACTTATAAAGCATTGTTTTTTAAATTACAAAGTCTACAGTATTACAATATTTGAAATAAGTTGTTGATGTAAGTCTGCATGATCAGGGTGAAACTGAGGCTAAATGGCTAATTTTTGGTTTTGTTCTATATGTTTAAATAAACAGAACATTACAAAGATTTATGAATGAAACATAATTTTCCTTTTTCTATTTTCATAGATTAACAGGCAATGAAAAAAGAATTGGTGGATTTGATTTACTATGGCATGATGGAGCAGTGCATTCTGATGATGCTAATATAATATCTAATGGAGCCAACTCAACCCATAATTCCTTTTTAGGTTAGTATGTCAAACAGTAGCAGAACTAGTCCTGAAAATTTGCTAATGGTTTCATAGTTATTGAGTTTGAAGAGAATCTATAGGTTAATATCAACCATACATGATGGGAAATTCTTTCTTTATTGATTTGCTCTGACAGAAAGTGCTCAGCCTACAGACTATGCTAGCATTTCTAGGTGAATTAGTCTTCTTGGAAAGGAAAAACTAGGAGATGATGCCATCATGGCGAACAATGATTTTATCAGTGTCAGCATTGGCATTGGCGTCCTTGGCATCAGCACTGTTGCCACATCCACCATTGTTGTCGTTTAATGTCAACTTTTCCATGCTTGCATGTGTCAGAGAGAATTTCTCAAATTCGATTTTCTACAGTCAGATGTCCTTCCTGTTGCCAACCCTCACCTATTTTCAAGCAAGGTAATATTTTCCCATAGGTAGATATATTTTTCACGGAAGACTGGAAATGAGCAACATTGCTTGTATGATGATGATGATGCTCATTTACTATTACCATACTATGTCTAGATGAGTGTGTGCATGCGTGATGCATGCACACATGTACAATGGGCTTTTTCAGTTTCCCTCTGCCAAATCCACACTAAGGTTTTGGTTGTCCTGGTGCTATAGAAGACACTTGCCCAAGGTGTCACACAGTGGGAATTAACAAAAGACTACATGGTTGGGAAGTCAAGCTTCTTAACCACACAGTCATGCCTCATAAATGAGAAATTCTGTAAGCAAAGAAAACTATATTCAGATCAAGAAATATTAACATAGGAGTAAAATCTTTGCTTGTATCACTAATTTGGCTGGGCATACTGTGGTTTATATATCTGACAGCATACTTTTTATCTGATCTATCAACTGAGTCAACTGCATTGGTCAGCTGCAGTTTCAGCTTCTGTAGACTAATGACTGAGCTTTTTGAAAATAGGTTTTTGTTTTAAGGAAAGTTTATGAGAGAAACTGCAAAATCTCAATACATGATTGGTTATCAAACTAAATTGCAGGCATGATTGTGAATTTAAGAAGTTTGCTTTGCAACATTATGGCTTCAGGTTCAGTCCCATAGTGTGGTACGCTTTGCAACTGTATTCTGCTATAGTTCCAGGTTGACCAAAGCTTTGTGAGTGGATTCGGTAGATGGAAACTGAGAGAAATCCATTGTGTGTATATACATGTTCTGTGTATGTGTGTGTGTGTGCGCACAGGTTGGAGGAAGTTCATTGGGACAGAATTACAACAGGCAAATATCCTTGCTGTAGTCGACGCTCATCTGTTTCCTAGCATGGTGGTATTTTCCCCATGGCCAGAAGTCTTATGAAAGATTGGAATAAATGACACCACCTGTATGACAGTGAAACCCATTTACAACTACCATGCAATATAAAGACGATGAGACATAAATATGCATTTTTCACATGACCCCCCCCCCCTCTTCAGGTTTAATGCTTAATTGAATGTTCCAGAAAGAATTGTAACTCACTATTTATATAAGGAAACCAGACCCCTGATTTGAAGTTAGTTTGATGCCTCTCAGTCCTTGAGTCAATTTTGTAATTTTCCATCTGCCAATTAAAAGTGATAAAAATGCATATGTGTGCATGTTTGTGTATGTGCGTGTGCATGTGTATATCATCATCTTTACTTATGTTCATTTTTTTCATCCTTGCATGGGTCAGACGAAATTTTTGAGGCATATTTTTCTATGGTCAGATGTCCTTCCTGCTGTTAACCTTCACCTGTTTCTAGTCTAGCTAATTTTTACCAAAGGCCAGACATGTTTTTCATGGAAGACTGAAAATTAACAACATTGCTTGTGTGACAATGATGCTCATTTATTTCCACTGTGTGATATATAGACAAGGATACACTCAAATGCACTCACATATCTATCTATCTGTCTGTCGCTCTCTCTCTCTGTGTATATACATATATGCATGTAAATATAGGTATGTAAGTACATATAAATATATATATATGCATATATATATGTGTATATATATATGTGTGTATATATATATGTGTGTGTGTGTGTGTGTATATATATATATATATATATATAAATTTGTAGTGTAAAATATATATATATGCGTGTGTGTGTATATATATATATATATATACACACACACATTTTTTGGGCTTTTATGAAGAGACCTTGTGTTTTTATTTTCTCTGTAATTTGTTTAGGTTGTGTAAATAACCGCAAGACTCAATTACGGCACATCTACACTCAAGCATCATCAAAGAAGATAAGTTGAGACTGGCAACATTTGCAATACTCCACAAAATCTTTTGGTTTCTATGTCAGCTATTTCGACTCAAGTTGAAATTTTCTAAGCAAGACAGAAGATTCAAATAGAATCATTTGATATTGATTTTTATTTTTTTAATTTGAATACATAATAATCGTGTTCTTTACAGCAAAGAAGCAATTCAGGAAACGGTATGTTATTTTCTATTGGACTGAAATTAAAATGAAATGAAAGTTTTTCTGCTTGAATTTTGACTTTTAATAAAAGCAAGAGAAAGTCTGAAACATGTTTGTCTATGTAATTGATAATTTTATGTCAATTACCATAGCACTACTGTTATAGTAATTGATTATGTTCTCTAGAGATACTTACGAATCTATACTTTTGAGTTGAAATATTGCCAGAATTGTTTTCTAGGTTACTAACCTTGTTTGTAGCATGGTGGAGTGTTGAACCCAAACATTAAGTAAGGATTCTGAACTTAAAACCAGCCAAAGTACATACATCATTTATCTTCTATCTTTTACTTGTTTCAGTCATGAGACTGCAGTCATGCTGGAGCATCACCTTGGAGAATTTTTGGTCAAATGAATTGACCTCAGTACTTCTTTTTTTCTCTTTTAAGCCTGGTACTTATTATATTGGTCGCTTTTGCTGAACCACTAAGTTTTGGGGATGTAAACACATCAACAACGGTTGTCAAGTAGTGGTGGGTCACACACACACAATAATAATAATAACAACAATAATCCTTGGATGGAATTTATAAACATTTAATGTATTGCTACATGCGTTTCCACAAATCACACGTCTCTTAAGGTCACAGTCCATATTCACGAGAAGATTACAGTGTCTCTGTAGTATCCATGGGCATTGGGTAGATCATCTTCATGGATTCATTTCGTCAGGTGATATAACATTAATGTATGTACAACAGAGGAATGCCTATCCCTACGTTTCTTGTAAACAAATTTAAAAGATGCATATATATATATATATAAAATGGCAAAGTTTCTTATATATATATATATATCATCATCATCGTTTAACGTCCGCTTTCCATGCTAGCATGGGTTGGACGATTGACTGAGGACTGGTGAAACCGGATGGCAACACCAGGCTCCAATCTAATTTGGAAGAGTTTCTACAGCTGGATGCCCTTCCTAACGCCAACCACTCAAAGAGTGTAGTGGGTGCTTTTACGTGTCACCCGCACGAAAACGGCCACGCTCGAAATGGTGTCTTTTATGTGCCACCCGCACAAGCCAGTCCAGGGGCACTGGCAACGATCTCACTCGAAAATCCTACGGGAGCCAGTCAGGCGGTACTGGCAACAGCCACGCTCAAAATGGTGCATCTCATGTGCCACCCGCACAAGAGCCAGTCCAGGGGCACTGGCAACGATCTCACTTGGCTTGCCGGGTCTTCTCACGCACAGCACATTTCCAAGGTCTCGGTCAGTAGTCATCACCTCGGTGAGGCCCAATGTACGAAGATCTTGCCTCACCACCTCAGCCCAGGTCTTCCTGGGCCTACCTCTTCCACGGGTTCCCTCAACTGTTAGGGTGTGGCACTTTTTCACGCAGCTATCCTCATCCATTCTCACCACATGTCCATACCAGCGCAATCGTCTCTCTTGTACACCACAACTGATGCTTCTAATGTTCAGCTTTTCTCTCAAGATACTTACACTCTGACGGGTATTCACATTGACATTACACATCCAACGGAACATACTGGCTTCATTCCTTGCGAGCTTACGTATGTCCTCAGCAGTTACAGCCCATGTTTCACTGCCATGTAGCATGGCTGTTCGTACGCATGCGTCATACAGTCTGCCTTTTACTCTGAGTGAGAGTCCCTTTGTTGCCAGCAGGGGTAAGAGCTACACTTTCAGCGCACCCACCCCCACTACTAACTTGGTCGCCCAGATAGCGGAAGCTATCGACTACCTCTAGTTTTTCACCCTGGAATGAGATAGAAGTTGTTTCCTGTTTGTTTACAGTCTTTATTGCACCTGAACATCTGCCACAAACAAAAACTAACTTGCTAGTTAACCTGCCTTTGATGTTGCTGCACCTCTTATGTGTCCATAGCTTGCACCGGGTACATCTTATAGAGTTGCTACCTACTCCTTTTCTACATACTGAGCAGGGCCATCTACCTGAAGGGGTGTGTGTTTTATCTACCTTCCTACTTATTAGGATTTTGGTTTTAGCTAGGTTGACTCTAAGGCCCTTCAATTCTAGACCTTGCTTCCACACCTGAAACTTCTCCTCTAGTTCTGATAGTGACTCCGCAATTAGGGCAAGGTCATCAGCATAGAGGAGCTCCCAGGGGCAACCTGTCTTGAACTCCTCTGTGATTGCCTGGAGGACTATGATAAATAAGAGGGGGCTGAGGACGGAACCTTGGTGGACCCCTACCTCTACCCGGAATTCATTGCTGTACTCATTTCCAACCCTCACCTTACTGGCAGCATCTCTGTACATGGCTCGCACAGCTCTCACTAACCATTCTTCTATCCCAAGTTTCCTCATTGACCACCAGATAATGGATCGGGGGACCCTGTCAAAGGCTTTCTCCATGTCAACGAAAGCCAGGTACAGAGGTTTATCCGTAGCTAGGTATTTCTCCTGCAGCTGTCTCACTAGAAATAAGGCATCAGTAGTGCTTTTACCTGGCACGAACCCAAACTGCATCTCATCTAAATTGATTCGCTCCCTAATTAGTTGGGCTATGACCCTCTCTGTAACTTTCATAACCTGATCTAATAGCTTGATGCCTCTGTAATTATTTGTATCTAAAGCGTCACCTTTACCTTTGTAGCAGTTGACTATGATGCTGCTACACCAGTCATTGGGTATGACTCCTTCGTGTATCACCTGGTTCGTAATACGGGTGACTAGGCTATAGCCAACACTGCCAGATATTTTGAGCATCTCTGCAGCGATTCCTGATGGGCCGGGGGCTTTCCCGGTCTTCATACTCTTAATTGCTTTATCTACCCTGGTACTATCAACTCGGATATATATATATATATATATGGCAAAGTTTCTTTGAGTTTCCATCTACCAAATCCACTCACAAGGCTTTGGTTGGCTCTAGGCTATTGTAGGGGACACTTACCTGGGGTGCCACATAGTGGGACTGAACCCAGAACGATGTGGTTGGAAAGCAAGCTTCTTACAACACAGCTGTGTCAAAGTACATGTATTGAAATAGAGCAATGTGATCTGGAAACATCTTTCAAAATTATTTTTCCTGATCTCCACATATCTTTTACTTGTTTCTGTCATTGGACTGTAGCCATGCTGGGGGATACTGCCTTGAAGGGTTTTAGTTGAATGAATCAAGCCCTAGTTACCTATTTTCTAAGCCTGGTACTTTTCCTGTTGGGTTCTTTTGCTAGACTGCTAAGTTACAGGGACATAAAAAAAACCCAACACCAAACGATGGAAGGAAACAAATACAGAGACAGACACACACATAGATATAGATATATGTACACAAACACACACAAAAAAGAAGAAAAATAAAAAAATGAACGTGAGTATGTGTGCAAGAAATATATTAATTAGATGCTCAGTGAAGGGAAAGAGTTGTTGATGTTTCAAGCATAGCTGTTTGTTGGAAACAGGGAAGTCCAAAGAAAAAGAAGAAAAAATAAAGGGAAAATCTCCAACAGTCCACGTGTGGTTACATTTCTGGGAAGGTTGGGCTTTCCAACCTGCTTTTTGTGATACCTTTAAAGCCAGGAAATTTTCAGCACCGCCTTGTGTGTGTGTGTGTGTGTGTGTATATATATATATATATATATATATATATATATATATAATACAAATGATATGTGAGCATATGCATATATACATATATATATGTACATACCTACATCTACATGTATATATAGATACATATCTGGGTACAGGACATCAAAAACTTGGACAAAATAGGAACGGGAATATAAACAAAGCACAAAAAACGAACTTTTTTTATGGACAACAGAATGAACACATAGGAAAACAGACAAGCCACATATGGAACTTTTCCTTCATCAGCTGCCTCTATTGTAAACTAGGCGTTTCGAAGATGAGGCATATATATAAAGGGGGAGGATGCTGAAAAATTCCTGGCTTTAAGAGCATCATGAAAAGCTGGTTGGGAGCCCAACTTTCCAAGTTCTTTTACAGCGCTTAGAAAAAAACTGAAGGACCACTGAATTAAGTGTGCAAATCTGAGAGGGGAATATGTTGAATAAAATCATAATTAACTGATCCTCCTGTATTTTCTTTTACCCAAAGCCATGAACTTTCCAGCACCCACTTGTGTATACACACACACACACACACATATCAGCAATAATAAGAATAAAGATTATTATGAAGTTGTATAACATTACCTTGAATTCTTTTTATGTATATACAACTTTACATAGACCTATACACGTTTCAACTGCACCGATTAGTAACCAATGCAATTGCTACTCTACTATAATACAAGTGCAGTTTCTTCAGGGTCCTTACTTAATTTTTATATATATATATATATATATGCATAACACATATATATATTGTGGTGTTATGGGCTGTGATGAGCTATGTGTTGTTGGTGGAGAGAGATGAAGCAAACGGAAGTGAAGCCAGACCGGAAGTCAGCCACACGTGGTCGACAGCGGGCACGTGGGGCCACTTCGAAGACAGACGGATTACCGAGAAGACGTGTTTTGATCAGGAGCGATCGTTTACTCTGCCAGGGTAAGGTCCCAGTGTTCCATTCTGCCTTTTGCTGCTTCTTGTCTTTTTCCTCCATCACACCACATATATATATGCAGGTGGAGATGGAGTATATGTAATCTGGGTATACCCCCCTTTTAAATTTTTTTTTTTTTTTTTACGGAATCCCACGTTTTAGGCTATGGAGATTCCGATTCTGAAAAATTTTTTTCAAAAATCTCAATTTCAAAATTTCGACCCCCCCCCCCGGTTTTATATAGATCCACAGGGTAAACCTAACCCTAACACTAGTTTTGTGAGGTTTGGCTGTTATTTCTAGCATGTAGATAGCCTGCTTGGTGGGGGGGGGGGGATTGAAATTTTTCAAAACTTTTTTTTCAGAATCGGTATCTCCATAGCCTAAAACGTGGGATTCCGTAAAAAAATTAATAAATAAGGAGGGGAAAGGTTCAGATTACATATAGTCCATCTTTACCTATATGCATAACATAAATAATATATGCATATATCCATACATATATGTACATACCTACATCTATATGTATACATACAGGCATATATGGGTACAGGACATCACAAAAAACGTTAAACACAATGAGAAACAAAGACGAAGACAGAAAACGAACTTTTTTTCGAATAACAAAAAAAAACAGAGAAACGAGACATGCAACATAAAGAATACTTCCCTTCTTCACTTGTCCCTGTTCCATCTACTCCGCATTTCGAAGGCAAGGACAATACGCGACTCCGTTGGAACAGTCCTTCCCGCAAACAAATTAAATAAAATTCGGAATTTTTTGCGGAGAGTGAAAGTGTAAACAAGAATATGACAGTGAGAACAAGACAGTAAAAACAAGACAGAACTTCTGTCTTGTTTTTACTGTATATATATATATATATATATATATATATATATACACATTTCCGGTTTCGTAGTGGAAAGACGTGCTGTCTGTCTCCTGAAGTAACCAACAGGTATTTTCCATATCGAAGATAAATATTTGCCGAAACTGACACAAAACACGGTACTTGTTGTTTAACGACGGTCCTTTGTAATATATCCGTTAAAAGAGAAGGAAAATAATATATTATACAACGCACATTAATGTCAGTGAACCAAAGCGAATACTCGAAAGAACCACGTGCTGAGAGATTGTACTTGTAGAGATAGAAATTTGTGCTAAGTATTATTCTTTGTTTACATTCTAAGAATTTACGACAAAATAGTTTCTCTCACATTTGTTTGTTTACATTCTGAAATTTTACGATAAAATCGTTTCTCTCACACAATAGTTTAGTTTTTTTACATACTGAGAACCTAAGGTGAAAATCTTCCCTTTTACTAAAGTTTTCACTCAATTTTCCTTATAGTCACCTCGTTTTACACTTTCTCAAAAATTTCTATTCTTATCCCATCTTCTCTCCTTCAATTTTCTCTCTTAGTTTCTCTGTTTCTCACTCCCGCTCTCTTCCGTGATATATATTCTTCATTTTTCTTTTTCATTTTCATTTTTTTTCTTCTTGAGTTATCTTCTCTCTCTTTCTCATACTTCTCTATTCCTATCACATCCTCTCTCTATCTATCAAAATTCCCTATTTTGTACTCTGTACGCATTCTCTATTCCTGTACATTTTCTCTACTTCGTATTCTCCCCCCCCCCTCTATATCCTCTTTTCTTTCTTTCTATTAGTATTTCTCTATACTCTAAGATAACTTCTCTCTCAAATACCGTGCACTATGGATACCAGCAGACGAAGCTTTATACAGCGCCAAATTGAAGCTAACAAGAAGAAGATGCACCGAAACTGGAAATTAGAGGAAATTCGCCTTCTTGTACAAGCATGGAACTTGGCCAAAGGATCACCAGCAAATGATCTAATAGCTGAAACCTTGGATAGGTATAATTTCTACAGATCAATGGCTCAAATTGAACAGAAGAAACAGGAGCTCATACGCTCCTACGATCTCATAAAACCACATCTTGACCTAGAAGGCATTATGAGAGACACAGACTGTAAAAAGGACAATGAAGACCCTGCACATTGCTCAAACTCAGGAAGGCCAAACAGATGACCGAAACAAAGCAAATGCTACCAGTGCTATAGTCACTACTGAAAGCTGCAATGGCCATAGTGAATTCAACCAACACAGCACCACACCAAACGACAGAGACAGGAGAACAGACAAAGAAATGGTGAACACAAACAAGCTTCAAGCCCAAGCATGTTATGCAAAGGAAAAGAAACAGATAATCTGTAAATTCTATCTAAATGGTACCTGTTGGCATGGGGAAAAGGGAGCAAACTGCAAATTTTCCCATCCCAAACACCACCAGCTAAACAAGCTAGATGACCACTCACAACAAAATAAGTGGGAGCGCAGAAAAGGGAGACCAAAAAGCTTAAACATGCATACCCATAATCCACCAAGAACCAACAAGACTCACGAAGAAAGAAGTCCATATATTCCTTCTGCTCTCAACAAAAGGCTATATGCAGAGGCTGTGCGAACTGCAGCAGCTGAACAGCAAGCTTTTTTAAGTATGGCCCAGAAAATAGTGCTTCAACTAACATGGGTACAGAGTCAACACCACACAAACCACTATCCAAGACCACCACAGACGATGGATCAAGGATGGCCACCACTAACACCAGGAACCCCTGCACAGGTATCACACCCATATTCCTACTGAATATCTGGGGCCTATTACGAACAGGCGGCAAAGACAAGTTTCTATACCTGAAAGACCTAGTTACATGCAATCAAGCAATATGCATGGTGCTTACTGAAACGCATCTAACATCTAATATAGCAGATGCAGAGATAAACATACCAGAGTATGCCGTACTCCGAACAGACAGAAAGGATAGAAGTCATGGGGGAGTTGCAATGTACATCCGAGAAGATGTCACACCCCTACTACTCCTATCACACTCAAGCTCTGTTTGTGATACTTTAATAGTACACATAAAACAAATTGATGTATTGTATGCTCAATATACCGTCCACCAAATTCCGCAAAGCAGGAGGGTAAATCTGAGGATAGCCTCAGACGCATAGAAGAGGTCTTGATAAATCTGGACCAATACATCAATATACTTTTCCTAGGCGACTTTAACCTCCCAAATGTTAAATGGCCTGAAGGTCACATCCTCTCTGAGATGTCACTGCATGAACAAAGCCAGGCAAAATCTTTGTTAGAACTCTCCAACATGCTGTTCATGGAACAAGTGATACTCCAACCAACCAGGGGAAGCAATATTTTAGATCTCTGCTTCACAAACAATGTGAGCCTAATCTGTAATGTGAAAGTAACACCTACATCTCTCTCAGATCATAACATTATAGAATTAACTATGTATGGTCCTAGACAACCCACTGACACCCACCCCATCAGGAGGACTCAAGCCATATCTAACCTGAATTTCCACAGGGCGGACTGGAAATCAATTTGCAAAGAGATTTGAAATCAAAACTGGCATGCCAATTGAATTCCTAGAGACAGGAAAATCCTTATAAGACACAGAACAAAGGTCTCAAACCAGTTAAAAAGAGAACTGGAGGATAGGAAAAGGGCTAAATTAAAACTAGAGCAATCGAAAACTGCCTTTCTTATAAGAAATAGTAGGCTCCCAGAGCTGGTGATTAATTTCCCACACAAGGAAAAATAAACTGTTGTGCCAACATGATTGGACAGCTGGAAACTGACCAATACAAATAACAGGTTCGTTTAATCACAATGCCATGTGATCTGCTGGACCGAAAAGGGCCTGTGGAGCCGACATTCAGGTATTTAAGCCTAGAGGAGTCAAAACAAAAATATCCCACACATAGTGACAGTGTATTTCACTTCTGCTACATGTGTGTGCACGCGCGCTTGCACGTGCATATTTTATATATGTATATTATATGTACATTAGTTTGTCATTGACAACGACCAAGGACATCACATTTGAGAAGAAGATGGAGTCAATCAGTTTGATGTGTGCTCGGAAGCCTCTGCTGCAGGTCAGGCACTAGTTGTCTGCTGGGGCTGAAGATAAAGAGTTGGCTCTGAACTTGTGCAGCTCATGTTTTCTTTGTGCCCCTGTTTGTAGGAGGTGTCACCTCTGTTATGCTTGTGTTTCCCAGGTGTTGGGGTTGATTTGAAAGCTCTTCAGTGAGGCTTTGAGTATATCCTTGAAGTGCTCTTTCAGTCCACCTGGCATGCACTTGCTTTCTGGTAGTTCACTGTAAAACAGTCACTTGGGGAGTTATTTGTCAAGCATTCGAACAAGCTGGCCTGCCCACCTTCTTGCATTCTCCTCCGTTGTGTGTAAATGCTCCATGCCTGGGACCTTGTCTTGCCAGGTGATTTCAACAGCTTTCTCTTGCAGTTCGTGTGGAAGCAGTTTAGCTTTTTGTTATGGCATTTATAAATGCCAACTTGAGAAGTGCCATGAACAGAATACATACATTAATATATGTATGTATGCATGTAGACAGACAGATAGATAAATAGATGGATGGATAGATAGATAGATAGATAGATATTTCTTTGTTATCTGAATACATTACCCTACAGTGATTCTTAAAATGTTGTGATATGATAACATTTATGTATCACTTTGACTACCTATCTCTATTATTACAAATTTCTATGGCTAGATATCTATATTACAACAAAGCTCAGTAACAAATGTAATGTTCAAGCATCAATTATTCAACTTATCAACTCAATAGAGTATCAGCTGACCAATTAAAAATTTAAAGGCTGAAACCCTTGTCACTGACATTCTACTTTGTTCAAAGCCAATACATTTAACTTTCACTAGTTCAATCCACTTTACTAGTTAGGGTAGAACAGTTCACAGAAATTAGTTAAAAGTGGTCAGCATGTAACTGAGAAATGTTTCATTAATTTGAAATAGAGAGCAATAAATCATCCTCTCATATAAAACATTCTATCCATGTGGAGAAGCATTTCTCAATCTATTAGCACATTCAGATATATGATCATCTGCAAGTTACCTTAACATTGAGGTAGGAAATTTAAAAAAATGTATTGAATATAAATTTCCTTGACATTTGAATATCTAGATGACATTTAACATCCACAAAGCAGAAGGTAAACTTATTACTTCTAAGTTGATTTTTATCATATTACAAACTAGGATTTCCAACATATTTTTCTTTGCTAGATATTGATAGCATTAAATTAGCATATATATATATTTAAAAATCAAACTGTAACAAAAGATAACAGCCAGCTGCAATAGCAACAATTAGTGAAAAATTCTCAGTTTTACCTCATAGATACAATAGGTAACATTACATGTTTATTCATACATACACACACACACACACACACACACACACACACATATATATATATATATATATATATATATATATATATATATATGTATATATATACACACACACACACACAAGGGTAAGACAAAAATTATATGCACCCTTGTTTAGTTTATTAACAAAAGCAGGTGTTGAACAATTAAATCATTTTTCAACATAGTCTTTCCTTGTTTTTCAATGCACTTCTTCCAGTGGTCCACAAGCTTGCTTATTCCACTGGAGAAGATTTTGGCTGGTCATGTAGCCATTTATGCACTGCTTCTCGTGCTTCTTTGTCTGTAACAAATCGATGACTCAGTAAAGGATGTTTGAGTGGTCCAAAGATATGATAGTTGGAAGAGGCTAGATGTGCACTATGTGCAGGATGTTACAGCAACTCAAAACTCAATTTTTCAGTGGTTTCAATGATGTGGATGGCCATATATGGGTGTACATTGTTATGCAGTATTAACACTTGATTTGACTAATGACTTTGGTGTTTTGTGAATTACTGGTTTCAGTTTGTTGGCCAGCATTTCACTCTCACCTACACTGGTGACTGGAGACACCTTTTCCAGGTAATGTTCCAATATAGTCCCTTTTGTGCCCCCAAAACTGGTTAGCATCAGTTATTCTGTGGAAGGTTGAATCTTGAATTTCTTTTTGGCTGGTGATTCCAGATCTTTCCATGTCATACTCTGCTTTCTTTATTCTGGCTCAAAGTGATTGCTGCAGGTCTTATCTCATGTGACTATTCTCTCCAAAAAAGCTTTGCTTTCATCATTATAGCAATCAAGTAAATGTTGACAGATCTCCATACTATTATGCTTATTTTCTTTAGTATGCTTTCTTGGTACTCATCTTTCAAGGACTTTTGTTGGTTGGTCTGAGGTGATGACTGATTGAGTTGATGAATAAAACTGTGTGAAGTAACTGACATTGGTCTTTTACAAACAAATAATAACAGCAATAGTTATTACTAGGAGAGGCATACTGCTAGGAGTTTATAGCAGTATTGCTTAATAGACCAATCATATGAAGCTACTGTGGTTTGATCATGATGCATGACTGGTTACCAAGCAGTTCGATTTTGAATCACTCTACAAATAGTCTTTAGATATTATATGTTGTGGTGTCATCTAATGAGACTCTCAGAAGGTTGTTATGTTCTTGTGGTGATAGGAACCTGGTAAAGAATGTATTAAACACAAGGTGGTAACTTTAACATGTTTATTGTGGTCAGATGAATAGAATGGTCGATGGACTTTTATATATATTTACAGGCATCTGCATGGGTTGTATGCAGGCTGTTAACCCTGGTGAAAAGCTCACGAACAGCGATATAGGAATCAGGGCAGTGTGTTGGTGCTATGTAGATATTGACGATGTTGGTGAGAGACATCTGGTGTGGCGATGAAGATGGAGGTTGCTGCAAAGTGGTCAGTGGTTAGGCCTTAGAAAGTCTGGAACCAACTGACATTGAGTCTAGGAAGAGGTGAGCTTTTATAGCTGATGGGTAGGCTCAAATGCTTGTTTGGAACAGACTGTCTCACATGACTTATTTGCAGGTTGTGATTGGTTGGGTTGCATATTGGCAAATTATTTATTGGGCACTTTCAGTGAGTTATACCTTCCTTAGATGTGTTGAAATATACTCTACTGAGATGCTGTGAGTCTCACTGAGACAGACAATGTTACTCAGAATTTAATTCCATGAGCACTTTACAAAATATCCACTGCCTTGAAAGACAATAATAACCCAGTAGGATGCAAATCAGCCAGTCACATTACAGTTGCTCATCTCACATGGTTTCATGTATAATCCCATGTGATTTACTGTTATCTGTTCACCGGTCACAGAGAATAGATTTTAGACACTGCCTGAAGATGTGATTAGTCATAAACAAATGTTTATCACAGAAGCCATGAAAAAGTAGCACACCCTATTTTTTTATATGCTACATAAATATATGTGTACATTTTAGATTAATGTTATTGCCCAGAGTAATTCCTTACTATTTATTACTATCTGTTGAGCATTTTCAGTGTATTATTTCTTCATTTAAGAATCTTTTATCATTTACTTGTTTCGGGCATTAAACTGTGACTATGCTGTGGCACTGCCTTGAAGAATTTTTCGGTGAATGAATCAACCATAGTACTTATTTTTTTCTTCTTTGTTTGTTAAGCCTGGTACTTATTCTATTGGTCTCTTTTGCCAAACTGCTAGTTTAGGGGGATATAAACACCCCCAACACTGGTTGTCAAGCAGTGATGGGGGGGAAAACACAGACATGAAGACACAGACACACACAACACACACACACACACACACAACACACATACACACACAGATATGTTTATAATATATATATATATATATATATATATATATATATATATATATATACACACACATATATGATGGGCTTCTTTCAGTTTCTGTCTACAAAATCCACCCATAAGGCTTTGGTAATCTGAGGCTATAGTAGAAGACACTTACCCAAGGTGTTACGCAATGGGACTGAACCCAGAACCATGTGGTTGGGAAACAAGCTTCTTGTTGTGTTCTTGAGGATCCTATTTACACACACACACACACACTCATAACCACACAGAGATTTAAAATAAAAGTAAGTTATTGAAGTAGTCACAATATTTGAAAAACCAAAAAACATAAAAAATTTTCTTAATTTAAAAGAATTTAAAGAAAATTATCAAAACAGATTGGCTCCACTCTGATTAATAATATAATGAAAACTGTTAGCTGTTGTGTCAGCTTTTCAAACAGTAATCTATATTTTGTAGAAATTATCACTAATTCTTTCCAGTTTAATTTCAGATGAAAAATCTTTATAAAATATTTTGATAAAGGGGAATATTTTAGATTTTGCATTTGCACATACAAAAATACAGAGAGTATTCTTATGGATCCATGATTTACTGCATGCGTACTCTAAGCTTATTTGTTTTGTTCCTGTTTGACTGATTTAGTTCTCTTTTCTTGCATTGCAATCATGTAATGAAGTTAGATCTTTTGATTTGCAATTCATATTTGCATTGGCTTTGAACTTTTCCATTGTTGAATTTATAATTTCATCCTGTTTGGTAAAGTCACTTTCTGCAACAAGTTTCACATATTGGGTTACATTCTTAATTTCTTTTGGTGTAAATGACTTACTTTTGTTAAGACTTTCTTAAGATTAGGGTGTTGTTGCCAACAGTTAATAATCTCAGATTTAACTTTACTCAGATTTGATGAATGGTGTGTAGGATTAGAAGCTCACTTTCACCTTTACGTTTTTTTTTTTTATTAAAAACGTTATCTTAGTTTTAACTCTTTAGCATTTAGACCAGTCATATCTGGTCAAAATATGATACCGGTTCTATGTACTGACTGGCCATTTTCAGCCTCTCACACTCAACCTATGTTGCCGTACTAAAAATATAGAAGCACATCATTGAATCTCAACACAGAAAGATAATGCATGAGTAGATCAAAATAATGCGAATAAATAAGCATTACATTTGACGGATGAATCTGAATGCTAAAGGGTTAAAATAACTTTGTATCATTCTGTGTATATGAAATTTAGACCGAATTAAAACACAAAACACTTCATGGTACATACATACATATGTATATCATTATCATCATCATCATTTAACGTCTGTTGTCTATGCTGGCACAAGGTGGATGGTTTGATTGGGCTGGCATGCTGGAAGGCTGCACAGACTCCAGTCTAATTTGGCATGGTTTTCTATGGCCGGATGCCCTTCCTAACGCCAACCACTCTGAGAGTGTAATGAGTGCTTTTACCTGCTACTGGCACGGGTGCTATTTGCTTGACACCAAGGTGCTTTTATGTGCCACTGGCATGGGTGCCAATTTGCCTGACACTGATATCTGCCATAACTGCAATTTTGCTCTGCTTGATAGGTTTTCTTCTCAAGCATGACATAATACCAAAGGTCTCAGTCACTGCCTCTGTGAAGTCCAACATTTTACCTCTGTGAGGCCCAATGCTCATAAGGAACTCAGCCACTTTGCCTCCATGATGGTCAATGCTTGGAAGGTGTTCTTTACATGCCATCAGCATGGGTGTACTTGGCTTGATGGGTCCTCTTAAGCACAGCACATCACCAGAGGTCTTGGTCACTAGTCATTACCTCTGTGAGGCTCAAAGTTCAAAGATCATGCTTCACCACCTCGTTCTATGTCTTTCTGGGTTTACCTCTACCACAGGTTCCCTCTACAGTTAGAGATTGGCACTTCTTCACACAGCTGTCCTCATTCATATGCATCACATGATCATACCAGCACAGTCGTCTCTCTTGCACACCACATCTGATGCCTCTTATGCCTAACTTTACTCTCAAGATGCTTACACTCTGTCAACTATGCACACTGACGTTGCACATCTAGTGAAGCATATTGACTTCATTTTTTCAAGCCTACACATGTCCTCAGCTGTCACAGCCCATGTTTCACTGCCATGCAGCATAGCTGTTTGCACACAGGCATCAAACAATCTGCCTTTCATTTTGAGAGAGAAGCCCTTTGTTGCCAGCAGTGGTAGGAACTCTCTGACCTTTGCCCATCCTAAACTTATTCTCACAGCTACACTCTTGGAGCATCCACCTCCACTTCTAACTTGGTCACCTAGATAACGGAAGCTATCTACTACCTCTGGCTTGCCCCACTGGCAGTTGATGGAGTCTATTTTCTATCTGTTTTCAGCATTTATTGTACCTGTATATCTTCCACATACAAAAGATAGTTTCACTGGTAACCTTCCCCTGATATTGCTGCACCATTTATGTGTGCAAAGCTTACACTGGGTGCATCTTATGGAGTTTCTATCTACACCTTTTCTACAGATTAAGCAGGGCCATCTACTTGAAGGGATTTGTGATTTGCTTGCCTTCCTACTTACTATGACTTTGGTTTTTACTAGGTTAACTCTAAGGCTCTTTGATTCTAGACCTTGCTTTCATACCTGGAACTTCTTCTCTAGTTCATGTAGTAATTTTGCTATAAGAGCAAGGTCATCGACATAGAGGAACTCCCAGGGGTATCCTGTCTTGAATTCCTCTGTTATTGCTTGGAAGACTATGATGAACAATATGGGGCTGAGCACCAATCCTTGTTGAACCACTACTTGTACCCTGAATTCTTCGCTGTACTCATTGCCGACCCTCACCTTACTGGTAGCATTCCTGTACATAGTTTGTACAGCTCTCGCCAACCACTCACCTATCCCTAGTTTCCTCATTGACGACCAGATAAGGGATTGCGGTGGGTGGGTTTTGGGGCCTGTCAAAGGCTTTCTCCAAGTCAACAAAGGCCAAGTACAGAGGTTTATCTTTGGCTCTCTGCAGCTGCCTCACCAGAAATGTAGCATCAGTGGTGCTTCTCCCTGGCACAAAACCAAATTGCATCTCATCTAAACTAACTCTCTCCCTAAGTTGGGCTATGACTCTCTCTGTAACTTTCATCACCTGATCCAGCAATTTGATACCTCTGAAATTATTTCTGTCTAAGGCATCACCTTTACCTTTATAGCAGTTGACTATGGTGCTGCTACATCATTCATTGGGTATGACTCCTTCGTGAATCACCTGATTTACAATATGGCTGACCAGACCATAACCACATGGCCTTTGGGGAGAAATCTCTTGCTATATTGGTAGCGATTACATATTTTTCTCATCAACACATTGTGGAGATATCATCATATGAACATATATATATATATATATATATATACATTATAATGGGACACAATTGTGTTTTTGGATTCATTAATTTAAATGTTCATATCCTTATGTTTGAGGTGTCTGGGGCCTCTGATACAACCACTATTCTTCCACTGATTGTGTCTTCCTCTTCTTTTCAGGATAAATAGGATCAGAGGGTTCTGAGTAACCTTTCTATCTGATTTGTTGATGAGGTTGACTTCTTTTGCTTCTTCACATGCACTCATGGGTAGAAAAGGTTTATTCCTGGAGTTGTATTTCTAGTGTCACTGCCTTCCAAAGCTGGCATACTTCACTTTTGCACTCATATAGACACCACCAGTTTTGTTCGTGTGAATGCAATCATTATGTATGCTTAATTCAATTAGTTTAAGCTGAATTATGATAACTGATAGCTTATGGTCATTGTGGTCAAGAGTTATAAAAATTTGAGTGAATTAGAACCCTGCATATTAATTTCTAGCTGATGTTTGTTATATTTGTATGGATATAACCCTAAACATTCTTAGCTGGAAATAAAAAAATAGAAATTCAGATTTACTCATTATATACATTTGTGTTAAGAAACACAATTATATCTAGGCACTACATACACATATTTGAATATTTATGACTATAATTATTTTTCAATTTAGTCTGCCTAAAATCTAGTTTTGTGAACATTCTAGTGAAATATTGTATACAATGAAGTCCTGATGGTTATATTGTCATCTCATCATTATTTTTACATCGTTTTTATCTATGTATAGGTTGAATGGGTCTTTTCAAACACACAATATTGCCAATTTCTTTATTCCTTTGTCATCAATTTTATGAGATTCATCCTCTTGAAACTAGCTTTCATGATTCCCACCCATATATATTCTATGTCTGTACAAGCATAATCTTGTCTACTGCATCTTATTTCTCTTATACTTAGTTTTACTCTCTGCTCATTTGTGCTTTGTCATTAATGCACACTAATACAATGCATCCAGTGGAGCATACTTACTATATTTCATTCCAGCCTTTGCACATCCTCTGCATTTAATGCTTATGTTTTTGCCACTATGCAACATAGCACTTTATACACAAGCATCATATAATCTATCCTTCCTTTGAAGACAGAATACTTTTGATGCCAACAGAGTTATTAATTATCTAAACTTTTTCCATCCTGTTCTTATTCTGGCTACTATGCTTTCAGAGAACTCTATTCTCCACTAATAATTATGTCACCTGGATAACAAAATCTCTACTACTTCTAGGAAGCCTTCTGAGCATTTGAAAGAATTTATTTCATGTTTGCTATTTTTGTGCATCTGCCACATACAAAGTCTTCTTTTTGCCAGCCTACTTGTGATCCCACTACATCTTGTGTGTACCTGTAGTCTATAGATGGCATATTGTACAGAATTTCTACCTACTCCTCTTCACAACCATTTCATTATGGCAGTGGCTTCCTATTTCCTTTCCTGCTAATCAAGACTTAGATTTTACTTCCTAATCTGGAATTTATTCACTAAAATTTCTGACAGATTTAAATATGAGTGAGGTTATTGGCATGCAGGAATTTCTATTAATAACCAGTCTTAAACTCTATTCTTTTGGCTTGGAGAACTGCAATAAATAGAAGCAAGCTGATAATCGAGCCTTAACAAACACCCACCTTCACAGAAAATTACTTACTTCATTTATGTTGACTCTCACTTTACTAATGGCATCACCATATATTGCTTGTACAGTTCTCACAAGTCATATATTTATACCTAGTTTTTTTTTTAAATACCTTCAAGCTACAGAGTGTAGAACCTTGTTAAATGCTTTCTGCAGATAAGCAAATTCTAAGTATAATGATTTTTACTTAGTTAAGCCCTTCTCTTGAAGTTGCCTCACTAAGAAGAGAGCGTCTGCCATATCCAGACCTGGTGTAAATCTAAGCTAACTTACTTCTTAATGAGTTGATCCACAACTCTTTCTACTACTTTTATAACTTCGTCCTTTAATATGATGCCTCTATAGTTGTTTTGTTCTAAAGCATTGCCTTCTTTACCTTTATAATAGTTCAAGATTGCCTTTATAATAGTTCAATCATTGTGTATGGCTCCTATCTGTACTTCCTGACTAATTACAAGAGTGACTAACTTGAGCCCTACTTCAACATATGTTTTCAGTGTTTTAGTAACTATCCCTGATGGGCCAGCAGTTTACCCTGCTTTTTTATATCCTTAATTGCACTATTGACCAGACCACTGTCAACATCAAGAGCTGTCCTTCTGTTGGGTCTGTTTGGGATTGATTTTTTTCCCACCAAACATTCTTCATATTCAGCAACCTCTGACATTGACATTCCAAGCCTCTTTCTTCTTGACACTGATGAGTGTAAATGCACCTCTGTCATCCAAACAGTTTTTCCAACAATATTTGCATTCAAACAGACACCCTTTGATCCTCAAAGAACATCTTCTCTCTGTGCTATGTACACCTGATACCTAGCCACCTGATAATGTTTCTTATACATCCTCTTTTGGAGGATCAGTCTTTTTCTTAGTTTTTATGATTCTGTCTACTGTACCATTCCACTACCATATCTTCTACCTGGCTGGTACCTTGCTTCTACCACAGATCCTGTCTGTGACTTACAGCAGGTTTTCTTGTAGAAGTTGCAGTTGTCCTCTGTGTTGTAAATCTCTATCACCTCCTACTCTATGAATCTATGCTTTGCAGAGGGATCTTTCAGTTTTCACACCTTCCTTCTCTAGATTATCTTGTGTATCTGTGTCCATCTAACTCTTACTCAGAAGCCACTACTTACTAGTTTATACTCTATCCTTCATAGAGAAAAACTTAGTATTTATAACCATCTATTTATCCTGTTCTAGTCTAACTGGATCACATGTTCCCTTTATTGGCAAGTGATCAAGTGGTTGGCTATTTTCCATAGCTGAGATGATAAGACATATTGATTTGATGAAGATAAGTTATTTTGCTAATTATTTATGAATAAGCTGAGACTTTATGATTGTTTTGTTATATTTATGAATATATAAATACACACACACACACACACACACACACACACACACACATTTATGTATTCATAGTCCATGTTCCTTGCTGGCACTATTAGCAGAGCCTGTTTACAACTTTCAATTATCTAATGTTTTCTTAAAATTTTTCTAGTATATAGATAAAAGATGGGATGTGTGTGGGCAGTAGCCATGGTATTTATAAGCCTTTTCAGTGGAATTAATGCAACCATTAAATTTGAACTTTTATATGCTAATGTCAACATTGAAAGTGTGTGTTGAGAGGGAGTTTGAAAGAGATAATATTCTACGGAGGAAAAGCTGGGAGAAGTACAGTTCCTTCGAGAGAAACAGTAGTAATATGAGGAATAAAAAATCCCAGCTCATTAGGTGGATTTTGACAGTTTTCTGGAGCAGAAACTGTTACAAGCACAGAATATTAATGAGCTAATTATAGTTTATTAGTGAAAATTTTCCAGGTAGCCAAATGACAATTTTTCTGATGTGTGATTTAAAATATTTGTGAATGTGTGGAGGAGTGAAAGGAAATGTGGCTAAAAGCAAGGGAGGAAGAGTGATGTCAGGACTGGAAGCAAGCAGAAGTGATATCATGTCGGTATGACTGAGTTCTGCTGATCCTTGTGAAGTGAAAGTGGATACTTTGTTTTGAATTCATCTTGAGATAAAAGCTTCCTTAGTTTTGCTTTTCCTTCCACTGAATAGCTCTCCACTCTAGAAATGTGAACAGCGCTCCAATGTGGTCCAGTGCTGAAATATTTTCTGGCCTAAAGAAGGCTACTAGATACTGGTTGGCATTTCATTTCAATGGATTTAACTGGTTCAGATTGATCAAAGTCAAATCTGCCCTTAATTCTTTCAACAGTGTAATGTGTAAGATAAGATCTGTTTAACTGATATTCTTAAATTTACAGGGCAGTCTATCCAGTTCTGGTAATCTGTTCCTTTCACAGTACCTTACCATCCATATCTTACACCTGAGAGAATTTTCATACTACTCTTTGTAAGCTTCAAAGTCTATATTGGAAGATCTTAAACATAACCTTTTGGTTAAATATTGTGGGCTTTATTGGGTCTGTCATAGATCACATTGTAGCATTCACACTCTGATGCCTTCACATGAGCCAAGTACATGGTTGTTGAGCCTGCAAGAAATAGCAACCAAGTTTCCCCTAATCACACCTTATCATCCTAGGAAAATCAGATAAGACAATGTATTCCTAGATGTAAAAAAAGTTGGATGGTAATGTCTGGAAGCCTTTCCAGGTCAGCTTAATTAGGGTTGATCTGGTGCTAAACACCAATAACAACAATCATATCTGTTATAACATAAGATGAATAATGATATTGTGCTCAGATAATAACTTTATAAGCAAATGAAGAAAACACTGCAACGATTCCAAACTGAAGTGCAAAATGGCAAAATGTAACTTCAATTGTCCATGATGTAAATGAACAATCTGTACCTCAGTCAGTGTGCTAAGTCAAAAAGAGTAAAGCCACAACAATGAGTTCATGTATATCTAACATCACCTCGTAGAGTCCATAGAATGTCCCACTGGACAAATCGATGTAAACTTTAATAAATGATGTGGGAGTGAAAAACAGCACATGATAGAATTGTGTCCATTGATTGGATGACACTTAATAAACAATGCTTTATGTTGAGATAACTGGAGTTGTTGGAATATTTTAGAATGAAAGCATTAACCCTTTAGCATTTAAACCAGCTATATCTATCCAAAATATTCTACCTGCTTTATGTTCAAACTGGCCAAATCTGGTTCCCTCACACCTCTGCAATGTTATTACAAAAATAAACCATCACATCATCAAACACTTGAAGCTACAAAATAATTCATGATTAATTCAAAACAATAGGATTAAATAAGTATTACATTTGACAGAGTAATCTGAATACTAAAGGGTTAACTCACACTATACAGATTTGACTTTTGGCATCAAAGAAAAGAGCTGTTCTTACAACTATTACTTCTATCACACAACCTTTTCTATAAACTACCATTTCCACTCAATTGCCACATTAGTTTGAGATCTGAATAAACACTCAGGTTTAATTGGAACTATTCAACAAATGTCTAGTGAAATCCATAAGCTCTTAATTAGTTTCAGGTAAGAGAACTGTGATAAGTATGGTTTAAGTAATCAAAACAGATTAAAAGAAGATAGATGGAACCATTAAGAGAATTCCAAGAGACAATCTTTTATACTCAGTTAAGAAGTGGTGAATGATTATTCTCAACCAGAACAAAGGGAGGCAATGATGTCATGATTATGAAATAACAAATGTTAGAGTGGTACGTTTCCAAGTGTCGAAAAAAGTGCAAATAGGTAAGTACTGCATGGGGGAGAGATCTAGCAGAAAAGAATACTGTTCTGTTAAAAGAGAATCAGATGATGCAATGTTCAGCATTGAAAAGAAAGGTGAAAATTGTGATGATGAAACCAGAATGAATGGCTCATAAAGAGAAATTTAGTAGAATTATAACTCTACAGTCAAGTTTTTAACAACTTAGATAAAAATATATTTCAGAAGAGCATGGAATAAATAGAGAAAAATAGAAATGACATCAGACTTGTGCAGGGTATATAAAAATAACAGAGAAACAGCTCAACTGCTAGCAAGCGAATACATTCTGGGAATTTTGATTATGTGAAAAGCATAACAATGTATTGAATGTTTTAACCCATTAGCATTCAGATTACTCTGTTTTAAATTCTTCATGCATTATCTCATAGCTTTGAGATTTCAATAATGTAATTGCATATTTTTAGAATGACATTGTAAGGTAGGTGTGAGATGCCAGATCTGGTTGGCCTGAATATAAAATATGAATATTTGGACCAGATATGGCTGGTTTAAATGCTAAAGGTTTAAAGCTATTCCAGCTCATATGGAAACATAAGATAGTTTCTCAGGACTTCAGACTTCAAGGATGCTTCCATAATATACTTTTACAAGCACAAAGGAAATTGTCAGGTCTGCAACAACCACTTGGAATGTACCTGCTGTTTGTTGCATGCAATACTCTAGCTAGAATTCTACTCAATCATCTCATCATACACCTTGAGCAAGTCCTCTTGCCAGGAAGCCAGTGTAGCCTGCAGAAAGAAAGTGAAGCTGTCAACATGGTGTTTGCTACTAGACAGTCTTTAGGGAGGTGACAGGAATAGGATAGTGGTTTGAGCTCTACATATGTCAGTCTGACCAAGGCCTTTGACACTGTTGGCAAAGATAGCCTTTGGTAGATCATGATGTATGACTGTCCCAGGAAATTACCACTGTTATTATCATCTAACATTAGCTTGTTTTTATGTTGGTGGGAAAAATATGTGTGTAAATCAAACTTCACCACTGCAAGAAGGTGAAATATAATCTTATTGAATCATCATCGTATTAGTATCTACTTTTCTATGTTTGCATGGGTCAGAGAGAATTCGATGTGGCAGATTTTCTATGGTCACTCTTCCTGTCACTACCTTTCAAGTGTTTCCTAGTAAGGTAATTTGTCCCCATGGCCTGACATGTTTTCAATGAAGATTGGAAATGAAGGATACCGTTTGTATACTGGTAACATTTGCTTACAACAATCCTGTAATGTCAAAAAAAGGAGACACTAACTCACACACATGTACACATATACACCCATATATAAATATATATATATATACAAAAGACTTCTTTCAATGTTTGTCAACCAAATCCACTGTCAATACTTTGATTGACCTACGATTATAGTAGAAGAAACTCACCCAAAGTGCTATGCAGTGGAGCTGAATCCAGAACTAAGGTTGGGAAACAAGCATCTTAACTAGATAGCTATGCCTACATCTTTTATGAACTAAAATTAGATATGGATTATTGATGTGGTCTGTCACAGTATGAAAAAAGAAACAAAACCAACCCCAAAAAGCTGCAAGAGAAATTGAGAAGAAACAAACATCTAGCTAATGATGGGAGTAAAAATGACAAGAAGGTATAAAATACCAATTGTGATTGGTTGTTTCTGAGAGAGTAATGATTAAAGTTTAAAAGTAGTGAGATACTCTCTTTACTCTTTTACTTGTTTCAGTCATTTGACTGCGGCCATGCTGGAGCACCACCTTTAGTCGAGCAAATTGACCCCAGGACTTATTCTTTGGAAGCCTAGTACTTATTCTATCGGTTTCTTTTGCCGAACCGCTAAGTAACGGGGACGTAAACACACCACCATCTAGTTGTCAAGCGATGGTGGGGGGACAAACACAGACACACAAACATATATGATGGGCTTCTTTCAGTTTCCGCCTACCAAATCCACTCACAAGGCTTTGGTCGGCCCGAGGCTATAGTAGAAGACACTTGCCTAAGGTGCCACGCAGTGGGACTGAACCCGGAACCATGTGGTTCGTATGTAAGCTACTTACCACACAGCCACTCCTGCGCCGAGTTAATTACAGGAAAGAAAGTAGGTGATAAAAGGATATATCCAGTTACAGAAGAGTGTATGGTGTGAAAGTGAATGTTGAGAAAGTTACATGTCTAAACTGTTTGAAGTGAATCTTCCTGTTTAGCTTCTAGCAGGTTAATAAACATTTTGTAGCCTGACATCTTCTGACCCATTGTGAGACTCAACTAAGGAGATATATGAAAAGCCAAATAAATAAATTTAAAAAAATGAATAAATAAAAATAAAAAGAATGAGACAAATGAGAAATTTTTCTATAAATATTTTATTCCATACTTGTTGATCAACAAGAACTTTTAATTTTTTCCATTAAAAGAAAAAAAAAATCCAAAAACGTCACAAAAATGTTTCATAATGTCCCAACAACCTCAGGCCCAGCTGAACATTTAAATAACCCTATACTGATTGTCCAGTCATCATTCATGCAGCCTTCAGTATAATCACCACCAACATCACCACCACAGCTACAACCAATGCCATCATCATCATCATCATCATCATCATCATTGTTGTCATCGTTGCCAGTGATTTCCAATTTTAACTCGCATCAGAGCAGCATGAATAGCTTCTATTGACTGCATTTTGAATATGTAACATGCTGATTGTGCCTTGGTATAAAAGCCTGATAAAAACAACCCTGTCTGAGCATATTTGACTATGGTACTGATTTTCTGTAATTATGTTTGTTTGGACCTATAAGTTAAACCTGGAGTAAATGGTTTACAGATATCAAAACTATGGCAATGATAATATTAACAGAGATGTTGACTACTACTACTACCAACATCAGTCATGCAGCTTAGCCCCACAGCTATTTTGAAATTATTCATCTGAACATATACACATATATTGCTAAATAAGTTCTACTTGAATATATATATATATATCACTTTGTAACTTCTGCTGATTGAATATGTGTATAGGTATATCTATACAAATGTGTGTGTGTGTGTGTGTGTGTGTATATATATATATATATATATATATATATATATATATATATATATATATATACAGAGAGAGAGAGAGAGAGTCATTGGATAACAGTTATGTGTTCCCTATTATAGATATCACATACTGAGTACATAAGTTAAGTAATGTCTAAATGCTTGACTTGTTAACTTTAGGTAGATATTAGCATTTAATTGGAGATAAAAAGACTCTTCTCCACTTGTTCTAAGTTGTTATTTAACAATCGTCGCACGCTTACACACACAGACACACACACACACACACACACGAAAAAGAATATATTTATGAATGCATATACATAATGTATGTATACATACATACATAGCTTACATATAGGGTAATAGGTAAAGACCCCCTTCGGTTAGGGATTACACCTAGAAAGTTACCCTTCAAGGCACAAATCCAGGCAAGGCTGTTTGTGGACGACTAGTAGTTGCCCATACATACCAGTCTTCCCTCTCCATTTCACCAATGTTGTCCAAAGGAAAGACAGCTGAGTAAACTGGAGCAACATGAAATAAAGTGTCTTGCTCAAGAACACACAACCTCACAATTATAAACCTGACACTCTAACCAGCTGTGTATCATACTAAATGTATGTACATTGTTGAAAGGCATGCTGCTGTGGTTTCTGAGAGAAAAAACTCTTCACAGATATGTCTTGGGAATGCAATATATATTGGAGAGAAGTGAACATCATTGCAGCAGTGATTCATGAGAACAACAAAGGCATTTCACTCTATTTAGGGACTTGTCAATGTTGTGCATCTGTTTGTAACTTGCTAAGGTGAAATTTATGCTTTAACAGTAAGTAATTCATTCACTGGTATTACAGAAAGCTTATTGGACATTGATAAGGTAAAATACATCTGTGACAAATGGGTGCACAGCATTGACAAGTCCCATGTAGAGTAAAATGCAGTTGTTTTTCTTGTGGGATTTTTTCTCAGAAAAACCCCACAGAACATGCTTTTCAATAGTGCATAAGACATTTAGTATGATACAGAGATGGCTATTTTAATTTAATGCTGTTTCTTGTGTGTTCATCAAATATATATATCTGTGTGTGTGTGTATATATATATATATATATATATATATATATATATATATATATATATATACACACATAAACTCAAACACACACATCTTAATGTTTTTAATCTGTTTCAGTCACTTGACAGTGGCCATGCTGGGGCACTGTCTTGAAGAATTTTCAGTCCAATAAATCGACACCAGTGCTTACTCTATTTTTAAGCCTGGTACTTATTTTATTGGTGTCTTTTTGCTGAACTGCTAAGTTACAGGGCCGTAAACAAACCAATACTGGTTGTCAAGTGGTGATGGTGGGGTTCAAACACAGATACAAAGACACACACACACACACACACACACACACACACACACACACACACATATATATATATATATATATATATATATATATATATATATATATATATATATATATACAATGGGCTTCTTTCAGTTGCTGTCTACCAAATCCACTCACAAGGTTTTGGTCAGCCTGAGGCTATAGCAGAAGACACTTACCCAAGGTGCCATGCAGTGGGACTGAACCCAGTACCATGTGGTTGGGAAGCAAGCTTCTTACCACACAGCCAGAAAGTGTATGGCTTAATAGTTAGGTTATTCAGCAGACAATCATAAGGTTGTGAGTTTGGTTCTTGGAAGTGCATGGTGTTCTTGAGCAAGACATTTTCTTTCACATTGCTCCAGTCCACTCAGCTGACAAAAATGAGTTGTACTTGTAAATCAAAGGGCTGGCATTGTCACACCCTGTGCCATGCTGAATCACACTGAGAACTATGTAAAGGATGTGCTCAGCTGCTTGCTCATTAATTTCATGAGAAGCCTGTTCAATTGATTGATGAATCAACTGGAATGCTCATCATTGTAGCTGACAGAGTGCCATCATATATGTGTATACACACACATGCACATAAATATATGTGGCAGTGCAATGGCCCAGTGGTTAGGGCAGTGGACTCATGGTCATAGTATTGTGGTTTCCATTCCCAGACCGGGTGTTATGAGTGTTTATTGAGCGAAAACACCTAAAGCTCCACGAGGCTCCGGCAGGGGGTGGTGGCGAACCCTGCTGTACTCTTTCACCACAACTTTCTCTCATTCTTTCTTCCTGTTTCTGTTGTACTTGTATTTCAAAGGGCCAGCCTTGTCACACTGTGTCATGCTGAATATCCCCGAGAACTACGTTAAGGGTACACGTGTCTGTGGAGTGCTCAGCCACTTGCACGTTAATTTCATGAGCAGGCTGTTCCGTTGATCGGATCAACTGGAACCTCGACGTCGTAAGCGACGGAATGCCAACAACAACAACAACAACATAAATATATATTCAGTGATGAACAATCCCTTAACTGAACAAGTGAATTCTCATCATTGAAATCAATCTGGATCCATATATATATATATATATATATATATATATATATATATATATATATATGACATACATATATGTGTGTGTAAGGGGAGGGGGATTTGTACATGTATATCATCATCATCATTTAACATACATCTGTGTATATGAGTCTAAGTGAGCATGGGTGTATATGGTCATAAAATAAGTCTATGAATTCCTAGACTTGGCTATGTATATGCATGTATGGCACTATTTAGACTGGATTATAATTAATTAATATAGTTATTTACAAAGTAATTTTCATGTTTTATCAATTAATGCTGAAGTGTGATTTGTCTTTAACAAATAAATAAATAAATAGAAAGGAGAAAATTCCCAAAAGAACATTTTCTTGGTTTAGCAGCTGCACGATATTGAGATGATTGTGGTCTTATTTCAAGGGTCAATGTTTCATTTCTTTATCTGATTATCATCGCATTTGATACTTTTCCAGTTTTATGTGAGAATTCTATAGGAACTGACAGCAAATCTCATTACAAATACTTCACATGTTTTTCTTTGGAGAGAAATATTTCTTTACAAGCTCAGAATAACCTAATGATATCTCTGTATGTAAACTTAGAGTACTCTGTTTTATGTCACTAATTTGGTAAGCTTACAACTCTGGGTTCACCTTAGTATTAATAGTTTATGAGTTCAAATATTAATTGCAAATTTTGGCACAAGGCCAGCAATTTCAGGGAAGGAGTTTAGTTGATTACATTGACCCCAGTGTTCAACGAGCACTTATTTTATTGACTCTGAAGGGATATAAGGTAAAGTAAACCATGGCAGAATTTGGACTCAGAACACAAAGACAGATGAAAGGCCAGTAAACATTTTGCCCAGTGGGCTAATGAATCTACCAGCTCGTTGCTTTAATGAGGTCAAATAATGATTGTAAGGATTGTATTTATATGAGAAATAATTTCTGGCAGAAGAACAATGGCTTTAACATCAGTATAGAAGGAAGAAAAATGGGATATTTTGACAGACGTTACTCTACAGATGTATGTATAGATGTGTGCGTCAGTATGTATATATACTCATAAAATATATATCATTCACACTAAAATGTAATGTTTAGAAATATGCATGTGCATGTATGTCTGTGCCTATGGTTATGTGTTTATGCATACAAGACACTATTTAGATCAAATGAAAACTATTAAATACAAGAGATTATTCATTTAGTTACTAAGTGGGACTTCCTAAAGTTTGTTTCCAATTATATTATGGACATACTTCAGCAGAAACCTATTATCACATCATACAGCCTAACGCAAGAAAATAAGAATGAATAAACAATTAGTTGAGACTTCTGTTAGGTTGGTTGATTTATCTTAGTACCAGCAAGTGTATATATATATATACATATATATATATATATATATATACATATATACATACATACATACATACATACATACATTCTTTATTCTTTTACTTGTTTCAATCATATGACTGTGACCATGCTGGAGCACCACCTTAAAGGGTTTTTTAGTCAAAGAAATCAACCTCAGGACTTATTCTTTGTAAGCCTAATACTTATTCTATTGGTCTCTTTTGCTGAACTACTAAGTTACGGTGACGTAAACACACACACACACACATAGATATTATACATATGTGAAGGATTTGAAAGAAATAAGGTGAGTATGCTGGTATGGCCATGTAATATGTGTTGGGTACTCAAAGTAGGTGGTCCCTGTGTAAAAGGAAAATCTAGAAAGACATGGGATGAAGTGGTGAAAACTTATCTCAAGATGCTGAACCTCACAAAACAGATGACAAACTGTATAGATGAAATCCAAAACCTATCTTCTCAGGCAAAGATGGCAGAAAGAATGCTAGTAAGGGGAGTATTGATGGTTTTGATTCTCTTGCAGCATTTGCACCATCTTTGCCCAGGATCCTATCACTGCTTTTATCCTTTCCTCTCCTGTAACCTCTGACACCCTCCTTCCTCCAACTGCTTCTTACCTCAATATCTGCTGCATTCACACTCTAGGACAGGGGTTTTCAAACTGTGGTCCGCAGACCACAGGGGGTCTGTGGACAGCAAGTACTTTTTATGGGCAATTTGATTTTATATATGTTTTTTAATCGAAATCTTTTAATTGGCAATAAACTTATTTGTTAAATACTGTTAAATAAATAAATGTAAAAATATATGTTATTTTAAGCAAATATTTATGTATAAATTTCATAAGCGTTTATAAGGGGGTCCCTAAGGTAAAGCCCGAAATATAAAGGGGTCCGCAAGTCAAAAAGTTTGAAAACCCCTGCTCTAGGATGCTCTTCAACCTTTCTTCCCTTATTTAACAGCCCCCTACTATCTTCTCTCCACAGCTTTCCTGTCTGGGATGCTTTCTCTTACTCTCACTGTTTTAAATGCACTCACTCACTGTCCTCTCCCCACATCTTCTCTGCCTCCTCAATATCCTCTCCCCTACTCCCTCGCACCTCTCTTCCCTTCATTGTCTTTCTGTGGTTCCTCACCACCTTCATCTATTTCTCTCTTTTATGTTACATTCTCCTCACACCTTCTATCCATATTTGCCCTTACAATGTATGATAACCCTGAGCCCCCACCTCATTACTCTTACCACTCTGTTCCTCCATTTCTCACTAACTTACAATACTAACCTCTTTCCCTTCCATATTCTCTTCTCCAATTGTATCTACACTGTTGCTCTCTTCCCTCCTGTCCTTTCACAGCCATAAATCTGTTCTTCCCATCATATTTACCTCAGCATTAACCTCACATGAATCATTAAACCTTTTTCCTCAATTTTCCTACAATAAGAAGGCTTCCTTTAAACCACTGGTTCTCAACCAGGGTCCATGAAACAAAATAGTAAATTTGGGATCCACAATAGTATTTCAAGGGCCCCTAAAAAACTTCTGCTTTAAATGTGTGTATGGTATATATTGCAAGAAACAGCTAGGTTTCTTTCTTGAATGTTTTACATAGTTCAACTATACAAGTTTATGTGTGCAAAACAAAATAAGATTTTTGAAAGAAGTTTCTATAAAATTAGTTTTTAAACATTGAATGGCTATGGGGTTCCACCAGAATAAAAAAATAACCAAAGGGGTCCATAGATGAAAAATGGTTGAGAACCCTTGCTTTAGACCCTTAAGTATTGTCAGTTGCAAGGTGACTTCACTAATACTAGTACCACATAAGCACCTTGCACACTTTGTAAAGTGGTTGGTATTAGGAAGGGTATCCAGCCAGAGAAACCATACTAAAGACATTGGAGTATGGCAGAGTCCTCTGACTTGTTAGAACCTGTTGAACCATCCAACCCATGCCAGCCTGGAAAACAGATATTAAATGATGATGTTGATGATGATAATGACAACGATTTTACACACAAACACACATATATATATTTACACACATACATATATACATACACACAAATATATATGTACCAATGAGCAATCGATTGATTGAACAACTGAATGCTTGTCATTGAAACTGATGCCAGATCTATCATATATTTACATACATATATACATACATACACACACACGTGGATGTAATGTGTTTGTGTATATGTATCTTAGTACCAACACATTGGTTTCTCTTAGTGACAATTGGCAGGTTTACCTTAGTACCACCAACTTGATTTATGTTAGCAAAAAGATTGGTTTGTTGACCTTATTACCAACAAGTTGTTTTAGCTTAGTATCAATGGTTTGGTTGATCGTTGTGCTAAAAGGGTTGTTGGTTTACTTTCATACCTACATTATTGGTTAATCTTAGAGCTAACAAATCAGTTGATTTACATTATTACAAATAGTTGGTTTGCTTTAGTATTAGTTTACCAATAATTGAAAAAAAGAACATGAAATGTATGATAAAGATATGTAAATTTCATTTTTTCTTAAATCTCATAATTTTTTATCTTTTGCTGTGACATTTGTTGTGGAGTATGAATGAAATTATGATAACTATGCTATAGTGGTATGAATAGAGCTTCAATCAAAGACTAAAATCAGTTTGATGAATGACTTGGCTTACTAGGATCTTACCTTTTGTTACACTGTACTCACCAAATCTCTCTTCCTTAGAACATAAGGAAGTTGGTAGTGATTGTATGACTTTTCTTGAATCAACATTACATCTTTACGGCACAGATATTAGAAGTGGGAAAGTAATAACTTTTGTTGACTGTGGATACAAGGCTAATTTTCTTTTCTTTTTATACAAGGTGAGCCAATTGGATTGGTATCATCATATCATGGAAGATTATTGATCTTGGACAAATGAGAAGCAAAGTTGATCCTCGTGGGATTTGAACTCAACCCATTAAGAGATGAGAGTAAATACAGTAAAGCATTTGTATCAGTGCTCTACATCTTCTACCAACATACTAAACTATGTAAAATATATATGTATATATATATATATATATATAAAAAAAGGAAAAGATGAATCTCCAAAATATAAGATTTTCCAAATTTCTACCAAAATGCGACATTTGTTGTTGAAAATAAAATAGTAAAATATGGATGTAAACACTGGGGTTGTAGTGTGCATAAAGCTATAAATATTTATCACAAAGTTAGTGCAAGTAAAATTAACTGGGACATCTAAGGCCAGAGGAATAATAAAACATCAAAACTGATTACTGTTGACCAACCCTATGAATGAATGACACTGTAACCAGCATCACAACGATAGTTAGATATTTTGGGGGGATTATTGTGCGTTGAACCTACAAATAGGGGAACCTTAGATGATGAAGTGATGGCCAAACAGATTTGTGATACAAGCATCAAAAAACAGTAGAGGAATAAAAGATTTTTAAAATCCATAAGAAAGAAAGGAAAAACAACAACAAAAAGCAACAATCAAAAACCCACAAAGAGGTAGGAAAAAATACATGAATGGTTATTTAATGCAAGTAGTGATAAATACAGTCAATTGCTTGCAGTTTGAAGTGTCTGTCAATGGGTGATCAACTATAATGATCTTAGAAGAGATCAAATGAGTTGAGGGGGAGGGGGATGAGAGAGAAAGAGAGTGAAATGGTATACAATATTCTCACCCTTCCTAAGGGACTAATGGTATATTTTCAAACAGTTAAACAGGAATCAAAACCGAGCCATAGACCAGGTTGACAGTTTACCCACTATAGAATGTTATTTGTCATTTACGTATATAAATAGAGAAAGTAACAATAGTTCTAGCTTGCAAGATCAGCAACTGAACAGAATAATAAGCCAAAAAATGTAAATAAATGCTAAAGCATTGTTTTGGTGTGTAGAATTCTTGTGAAATGTATCTGGGGAACATCAGAATAATTAATTTATGATTCCATATTTTTAGTGTTCAGTTCGAAGAATTGGTCTTTTGTTTGAACATAACATGTTTCAGATTATGAATGTTAATTTATATAAAATAGATTTTCTTCGTGATTAGGCACAAAAACCTATATTTCAAATAAAAAGAATGGAAAGTAGAGATGATGAAACGATTCTGAAGAGCATCAGCAGCTTAATTGAAATGAATTAGTTTCACCTGGGAATCGAAATAAAGGTCAGTGGGAGCTTATTTCTTGCTTCCACATTACTTACCAATGTGTATATGTGTATGTGTGTACATTGACTAATGCAGTAGCAGAAATTTTACAACAGCCACCATATAACCTGTTGACATCAAATATGAATCAATGAACAGTGATGATGGACATAGATAATCATGGGGTTGGTACCATCTCTGGATCTATGACACACAGACTGTTTTAAAGTTATCTAAATTAAAACATTCCACTGACATTTCTTGTTAAATTTATGTTCTAAGTACCAGCTTTATAATGACAGTTATTTTACTAAATTGTTCATTATTTTCAAAATTAACTGAAGTAATGGCAGAAATATGGTAACAAAAGGGTTAAATCCAGGATCAACAGAAGAAATAAGCACGTGCTTAGGGCACAATAGTAAAGGGGGAACACCAGAGGGTTTTTCTTCCAATGCTGTATTTAACGTGATACAAATAGACAATTACAACATTTGTTTTGCAAGATACCTGATGTGATATTGTATGTTGAAACAGATATTGTTATATTGCAGGATGGTCAAAGTAAATTTTTTCTTGAGAAATAAACACATGCATTATATATTTGTTTTTCACTCATTTAGTGGAGGCGCAATAGCCCAATGGTTAGGGCAGTGGACTTGCGGTCATAGGATCGCGGTTTCGATTCCCAGACCGGGCGTTGTGAGTGTTTATTGAGTGAAAACACCTAAAGCTCCATGAGGCTCCGGCAGGGGATGGTGGTGAACCCTGCTGTACTCTTTCACTACAACTTTCTCTCACTCTTACTTCCTGTTTCTGTTGTGCCTGTAATTCAAAGGGCCAAACTTGTCACATTGTGTCACGCTGAATATCCCCGAGAACTATGTTAAGGGTACACGTGTCTGTGGAGTGCTCAGCCACTTGCATGTTAATTTCACGAGCAGGCTGTTCCGTTGATCGGATCAACTGGAACCCTCGTTGTCGTAAGCGATGGAGTGCCAACTGTCACTCATTTATTATTGTTCTTATTTTATCTTATGTTTTAAACAGAACAGGATGAGACATGGGATGGAAGAGTTGCTGAAGAGGTCACAGGTGTGTGATGAAAGATTTCCAGACAATGGACATAAAATAAGAACAATAATAAACAAGTGAAGCATAAATATATAGTGCGTGTGTGCTTATTTGGCAAGAAAAAAACCCAAAAGAAGACCATCCCAAAATGTAAGAATTTACATAACTGTTTAGCATTATCTATTATATAGTAAAATTAATAAATTAAGCAGGTTAATATTTAATACAGTAGTATGGCCTGGGTGTTGGTCTGGAAGAAGACTGAATTTTTACTCTATTATTTTACTTTCTGTATTTCATGTATTTATGGTTTGACAGTTAGACATAAAAAGGATTAGTGGAGTGGGGCACTATTGCTGGATTAAGACCAAGGGCTTCACTTGGTCTTAATCTGGCCCAGACTAAAACACATGAAGTACATGATATAAAAAGTATAATGACACAAATATTAGCTGAAATATAGGACACTAATTACTATTTTGAAGGTTATAATAAATAATAAAATGCAGGAAGTAGGAAAAGCTTGATGTCAAATTACTAAACTTGCTTACTAAACTTCAAAGAGAGGAAATAATGTCTAATGTTGGTTCTACTATTCTTTAATCCTATGCTATGTTTAAATCAGGGTTGGATTAAGGACAACGTAAACATACACAAACACACACACACGTGTGTGTATATATATGTAGAGAGAGAAAGAGAGGATTGGGAGAATATTGTCATGATATTAAAATAAATGTTTAATTTGTAGTTTTATAGGATCAGTTGAAGAAAAAGAACTAAAACCATTAATTTCTCAAAAAGATATAACAGAGGTATATCTTTCACAGAAAGTAGATTAACATTTCACTTCAAGCTAGTAGTAGATATCTCTCCTTGACAGATATCAGATACAGAGCACCAAGCAATTGACTCTCTTTGTCACACATACAACAAATAAATGAAATTTAAAAAAGCACACACACACACACACACTCTCTCTCTCTCTCTCACTCACTCACGCATACAAAGAGTTGAACTTTAAATAACATCTTTAGCTGTTTCCATGCTTCAGCTGAAATGGCAGATTTTTTTTACGTCTTTCACACACCTGAAATTTTTGCAGACACATATCAAGAATATATGTAATTTTGTAATTTCATTTCACATATTACCAAATTTTCTATCTCTGCTATTTACATCCATTAGTATATGTTATATTGTGTGTCTCTAGGATGTTTTTCATAGACTAAAAGTAGCTTCTTGGGATCTGAGTTGCCACCTGATATTGATTCTCAGCTGTATCTCTTTCCCTTGACACACACATCTGTCTGTCTATGTGTGAGTGTTATATATTGTGTTCTTGTTCCATACTAGTATATGTGAGTGGTTGATTTTTGATGGAGCATACGTTTTTAGAGTTGGATAATCTTCCCACTATTAAATACTCAAATGTGAAGTAGAAGTGGAGAAATTGTTATTAACAGAAGTAAAGAGAAAGAATACAGTAATGGCAAAAGCAAAGTTTGAACACGTGACCAAGAAGGGATCTGTAAACTGGTATCTTTCCTCACAAATCTTAATTTTGATACAAATTTTATTTTTGTGAAGAACTGACTTTGTGAAAGCAAGATGTAATGCAATTCTATTGCTTTGTTTGATTGCCTCCCTGTTAGATTCCTTGTACAGACACTGTGTAAGCTGCAGACCACTGCTAACTGAAAAGACATCAGCCCATATTCAGCAATGTCCTAGATCTTATGCCAAAACAGTTTTCCACCCCTCAGTCCACATGGCTGTAAATAGGCATCATGGGACATACATTTTAGAGCAGTAAGTAACAGCTACACACTAAAATTGTCAAGTGTTTTGATAGCTTGCAATGATTTAGAGAGGGATAGCTTCTGGAAAACTAATTTGTTACCGTCAGATAAATATATATATATATATATATATATATATATATATATGTCATGGAGGAAGACAGCCAAGCTTTCCTGTGATGATCAAGCTTTTCTCTTTCTCAAAGTGTTAGTGATATAAATGAAGAAAAGTGAAACAGCAACAACGGGGAAATAACCATAAATTGTTGACTTAGCTTGCTACATGGTTAGCATGACTCAACTAACTGTAGATCATCATAACGTTGATATAGTTTTTACGAGGTACAAAGACCCTATATCTCAGGGAAAGTGGTGGTGGTGGGGGAATCAGATATTGAGATGGTTATGCTTTTCCAGGGGCTTTAGCAGTGCAAGTGAAACAATCTCATTTCAACCAAGAACTGAAACTGCATTGAGGTGTGAACTTGATAGTTTATCTCTGGTTCAATAGTATTTGTCACAGTTTATGGTAATATAGAAAACAGGTGACAAAATAATTCTCTTTATATTTATACGATTAAGCTTTAAATAGTTAAAAATATTTTAAACAATTATGATAAATATATATATATATATATATATAATTATTGTAGTTTTTTTTAGCTGGAAAAATGTCTAAAAGAACATTTAAGGATGGGCAATAAAAAACAGTAAATATATCTGGTGCATTTAGTTTGATATGTAGATTAATTCATAGTCATATTAACAGTCATTTAGTTGCATTTTAACTCACATCCAACATCTATCTCGCATCTTGACGATCAACTCATAGAAATAGGGCTAATAGTTAGAGATCATCTGATTATTTCTGGATAATCTCAAATTTTTGTGAATGCTGTTTGGCTATTTTGTCAGAGTACAATAGTTTTCAGAATTACTTTTCGAAATTTATTCAGAATTATCTCCCTTTGCTGCCAGTATCAATCCTTCGAGGGATATTTTCCTAATTAAGGCCAAGAAATTAAAACAATTTGTATTTAAACTGTAAAATAATTTATATTTTGTCTTATTCTTTATTTTTACAATTTCTCATCTTCAATCAATAGGGATTTCATAATAGACAGGAGAGAAATAACTTCGACCAGAAAACCAGAAATGTGAAAACTTGTATTCTGTAAAAGAGCCACACATTTGGGAAAAGTGATGGGAAAACTCAATAATAAATAAATAAATGAATAGAAAATTTGAAACAAAAAAAAAAAAGAAAAAAAGTAATAATTTATTTAAAAGTTGTGATTCTTTTTTTTTTTTTTTTAATAGTTCCTTTTAAAACAGGAAAGAAAGTTTTGATGATTTTTACTTTGTTTTTTCTTTTATTTTGGTTTTCTTTTCTTATGATTATAGAATGGTATGGATGGAATTGAATAAAACTTATTGCATAGAGGAAGAATAAAACAGCAACAACAAATAACAAGAAGAGTAAAATTAATAAAAATAAAACAAGTAGATGAATGAAAGAAGATGCAGTAAAAAAAAAAAACAAGAAACAAATTTGAGGAATTTGGTGGTGGTGGTAGTAGGAGTAGTAGTTATGGTGGTGGTGGTTGTGGTAGTGGGAGTATAACATTGTTAAAGAAGTCAAGGAGGGAAGGGAAGAGGGTTCGGCTATATAAGGAAAGGATAGCCAGTGTAATTGGCACAATAGTAACATGTCCTACAGTAACAAGTACATGGACATTACTTACAAAGAACACATCAACATGTAAAACAAATGGGAATATTCTGTTATATAAAATACAAGAGGAAAGGGAATGAGATAAAAAAAAAAAACAACAAAAAAAATGAACATGATATTTCAGATATCAACATTTCTTAAATTAATGAAGATATCAGGAACTGCTTTATATTGAAACTTTATCATGCGTTATTTCTCTCACTGTATGAATGTTTTCTGCTGTTGTATGTTGTTATAATATGTACGTTTTCCTCTAGAATGATACTTGCTGTGTTGATCTGTATGTGACATTTCCATAGCAAGGTGAATCACTTCTTGCTTGAGCTGTTGCTAATCATTGTTTTTTTTTTTTTGTTTGTTTAAGTTTGTTTTTGGTTTAACTTATTTCAGCCATTGGAAAGTTCAAAGAAATTTGTTAGATTGTTCAACCATTTTTGCAAGAACTAGTGAAGCACCCAATGGAAGGAACAACCTATCAACAATATCCAATGAACAAAATATGGTAAAATTGAAATTATCTATTTTTAAATAATTTTGTTTGTATAAATTTGTTATTTTGAAAAAATTATAAAATTTTATTCAAGGTTTGTAAAAAATTTAGAATTTATTACACACGTTTAAATATTTCCCATTATATAACTATCAATGATTTATACTATCTAAAATTGGAAAAGAAACAAAAATGAATCTTGCATAAAGTTGTTTCAGTGATCAACATGTCACAAGTTGAATATTATTACAGATATCACGAAAATAACTTTGCAGGTTAAGGTCCCAGCATTCAGCTTAGCAAACTAGGATTCTGTACCCTAGCAATTTATAGGGTACTTGCAGCAGTTTGGATTCACTGGTAACACTATACTGAATATATATCAAAAGAATTAAGGAAAAAAATGTAGACTGATGAAAAACATCATTATTTTTTGGCATACAAGTTAATGTAGAATATAATGTAGTGCAAACATTACAAAATTGTCACTATTCTTCCAAATCCTGCTGCATTTCACATGAAATTTTTGGTCCTCCAAAGTTGTCTTGGTGTATATGTCAACCTGCTTTTTTTGGCCGTAAATTCTGGTAAGAAAAATTTGACTGGTATGCCAGGAAATACAACAGAAATAGAAAAGATTGTACATGCTGAAATTATGCCCTATATCTATATATCAATCTATATATATATATATATATATATATATATATATATATATATATATACTCAAACACTAACTAATCTACCTAAGTATAAGTGTTATATCTAACTGCCTTATCTCTGGGCAGCTAAAGTATGTCTTTTTAATTTTGGGCATTCCATTGAAATTATATAATGAGAAAATGCATATGAATGAATGTATATGTATGTGTAGCATAAGAGGGAGAAAATATGTGAGACATGCACAGTTCAAAAGAGATTTTGATGATCTATACATATACTTTTATGTAATCAAGTACATCATTGGTTATGCCATATAACTAGTCAGAAAGTAACCATTGATTTCATGTCCACTATTGCATTTGGCAGTATAGTTGTCTCATCAGACCTGCTGGCCAGAAGCACATAAGCTCTCTACTGATGGAGTTAAATATAGTCTTAGTTTGGTGGTGGAAACTGAAACAAAAGAAAAACGACAGGTCTTGACATTGAATGAGAAGGGTGGAGCAAACCAGAGGATTTTACATCAGCACATTCTTTAGTGGGTGTTAGGTCCAGGCATATAGGTGACATAGTAAACCCACTAGCTACCAGAGCTTCATTGTAATAGTGGGGGCCATTGCATCAAAAACGTCTTTATTCATTTTGCTTTTTGTGTAATCAAACTGAAACTGTATATTTGCCTCCATCAGTAATGAGGCTATGTACTCCTGGCTAGCAGGTCTCATGTGACATCTACATTGCCAAGTGCAATAGTAACTTTCTGACAGGTTATATTCTATAAATCAAGGATATATGACTCAACTACATAAAAATACAACTGCTCAAAATTTATTTTAGAGTATGCTTATTTTTCCTGATTCAGGACAACTGACCAATATATATATATATATATATATATATATATATATATGGAGAGAGAGAGAGAGAGAAGTGTAGATAAATAAGACATTTTAATAGCAAGGTGAACCACTGTATATGTATGTGCAGTATGAGAGAAAATGTGACAGAGGCCAAGAATTGAAGAGAGCATTGTACATATACATGCATACATACATATGCTTGTGTGTGTGTGTGTGTGTGTGTGTATATGTATATGAATGTATCTATGTATGTATAAATAACATGAGTAGTAGAGAGAGAATAAGATAAAAAGATAGACATGTAAAAAGATGGATATACTGGTTAAAGTGAATGATTCAAAGAATAAGTGTGTGGTCTGTTAGAGTGTATTCGAAAAGATATACACATAGGTACATATACAGGTTATTTGATATGGTCAATACCACTCACTTACAATGGCTTCTTCACATTCTTGCCTTTAAAAAAATATCCATTTTATTTTTACCTTATAAGGTCTCACTGAAGATAAAAAAAGGCCAGGAAGAGAATTAACAGATGTTATTGCCAGGAATGTGTCAGAAGTAAATCCAAAGACTAAGTCTTTGGTAATGTGACAGTATTAATGGTAATGATGTATACATATATATACACATGGAAAAGTGAATAGGTTAAGCTGAATTTCTCAACTTCAAATACAGACAGGCATAAAAACATTCACACACACACACACACACACATGCAAGCATGTATGAAAGAGGGGGAGAGTAAAAATACAATTATCTGAAAAAAAAAAAAGGTGGAGGTAAAGTGTTTTTAGCTGAACTATAGAAGTCATGGTTTCAATCTTCAGCATTCCTTGGAATTCAATGTTTTGTAGGAAAATATAACTAAAATTGACATATTAAATTAAGAAAATCCTTGAAATATCTCCAGCTGATACAAAATTTGAAGGTTCTTGAAAATATTTCTAGAAATATGGGCAGAAAATTTATGCTGAATTAGGAAAGATTGTATAATCTGTATGGAATTTTCTAGAGAAGAGCTAAAATGTAGATAGAGCAGTGAGGGGAAAGAAACAATGAAATCAATGAGAGAAAGAAAGGAAAATCAAGATATATATATATATATATATATATATATATATATATATATATATATATATATATATACAGAGAGAGAGAGAGAGGATAGAAGATATAAAAATGGGGCAAAGAAAAAAATGGAACAGAAAACGAAAAAGCTGAATGCAAGAGTAAAGAAATCTGTGTATGAAAGAGAGATTGAAAAAGAAAGATAGACAATGAAATGGAATGTGTATAAGAAAACAAAAGAGAAAAGAATGAGTAAGATATATAAATGTTACATATAGGTATCAGTGAATGAGAGTTGTAGAATAGAGACAGACAAACAGACAGAGCCCAACAGTCAAACATGTATACAGAGAGAGAGAGAGAGAGAGAGAGAAAATAACAGAAAAATGGAATGTGGAAAAGGAGAGTAAGAGATTTTCCTGAGCAAATGTTGCAGAAATAAAATCACTTTGCGAATATTTCATTTCAAAAGAAAAATTAAAAAAAAAAAAAAACTTTCAACAA